>NC_137266.1:729821-872321 GCF_053477335.1 Acartia tonsa
CTAACCTAACCTAACCTAACCTAACCTAACCTAACCTAACCTAACCTAACCTAACCTAACCTAACCTAACCTAACCTAACCTAACCTAACCTAACCTAACCTAACCTAACCTAACCTAACCTAACCTAACCTAACCTAACCTAACCTAACCTAACCTAACCTAACCTAACCTAACCTAACCTAACCTAACCTAACCTAACCTAACCTAACCTAACCTAACCTAACCTAACCTAACCTAACCTAACCTAACCTAACCTAACCTAACCTAACCTAACCTAACCTAACCTAACCTAACCTAACCTAACCTAACCTAACCTAACCTAACCTAACCTAACCTAACCTAACCTAACCTAACCTAACCTAACCTAACCTAACCTAACCTAACCTAACCTAACCTAACCTAACCTAACCTAACCTAACCTAACCTAACCTAACCTAACCTAACCTAACCTAACCTAACCTAACCTAACCTAACCTAACCTAACCTAACCTAACCTAACCTAACCTAACCTAACCTAACCTAACCTAACCTAACCTAACCTAACCTAACCTAACCTAACCTAACCTAACCTAACCTAACCTAACCTAACCTAACCTAACCTAACCTAACCTAACCTAACCTAACCTAACCTAACCTAACCTAACCTAACCTAACCTAACCTAACCTAACCTAACCTAACCTAACCTAACCTAACCTAACCTAACCTAACCTAACCTAACCTAACCTAACCTAACCTAACCTAACCTAACCTAACCTAACCTAACCTAACCTAACCTAACCTAACCTAACCTAACCTAACCTAACCTAACCTAACCTAACCTAACCTAACCTAACCTAACCTAACCTAACCTAACCTAACCTAACCTAACCTAACCTAACCTAACCTAACCTAACCTAACCTAACCTAACCTAACCTAACCTAACCTAACCTAACCTAACCTAACCTAACCTAACCTAACCTAACCTAACCTAACCTAACCTAACCTAACCTAACCTAACCTAACCTAACCTAACCTAACCTAACCTAACCTAACCTAACCTAACCTAACCTAACCTAACCTAACCTAACCTAACCTAACCTAACCTAACCTAACCTAACCTAACCTAACCTAACCTAACCTAACCTAACCTAACCTAACCTAACCTAACCTAACCTAACCTAACCTAACCTAACCTAACCTAACCTAACCTAACCTAACCTAACCTAACCTAACCTAACCTAACCTAACCTAACCTAACCTAACCTAACCTAACCTAACCTAACCTAACCTAACCTAACCTAACCTAACCTAACCTAACCTAACCTAACCTAACCTAACCTAACCTAACCTAACCTAACCTAACCTAACCTAACCTAACCTAACCTAACCTAACCTAACCTAACCTAACCTAACCTAACCTAACCTAACCTAACCTAACCTAACCTAACTTAGTCTTACCCACCTTTTTTTGAGTTTGAACTCAGAACTCAGCAAAGGTGGGCAAAACTAATTTGAGTTTGCAAGGGTGGGCAAGGAAATAGTCTTTTTTTTAGAGATTTCCATGTTTTGGGGCATAGCTTTCTTATTTATTGTCCGATTTTAGTGATTCAAATATCTATGGTCAGATAATTGTAAGGGGAATACATCAGAAGTGTTTTCATAGGGAAGGGGGGTTGGGGAAAGGGGAAAAAAGGGAAGGAAGCTAACCAAACCTTATTATCCACCATAGACTTCTTATTTGTTGTCCGATGTTGGTGATTGATGTATCTATGGTGAGGTGATCTTTAGGGGGATACATCAGAAGTGTTTTCATAGGGGAGGGGGGTTGGGGAAAGGGGAAAAAAGGGAAGGAACTTAACCTAACCTTTAATTTTTGCTATAGAAGTCTTATTTATTGACCAAATTTAGTGATTGAAATATCTATGAACAGGTAATCATAAGGGGAATACATCAGAAGTGTTTTTATAGGGAAGGGGGGTTGGGGAAAGGTGAAAAAAGGGAAGGGAGCTAACCAAACCATACTTTTAACCATAGACTTTTTATTTATTGTCCGATTTTGGTGATTGATGTATCTATGGTGAGGTAATCTTTAGGGGGATACATCAGAAGTGTTTTCATAGGGGTTGGGGGTTGGGGAAAGGGGAAAAAAGGGAAGGAACTTCACCCAACCTTTACTTTTTGCTATAGACTTCTTATTAATTGACCAAATTTAGTGATTGAAATATCTATGAACAGGTAATCATAAGAGGAATACATCAGAAGTGTTTCTATAGGGAAGGGGGGGCGGGGAAAAAAGGGAAGGAAGCTAACCAAACTTTAATTTTCACTATAGACTTCTTATTTGTTGTCCGATTTTGGTTATTGATTTATCAATGGATAGGTAAACATTAGGGGGATACATCAGAAGTGTTTTCATAGGGGAAGGGGGTTGGGGAAAGGGGAAAAAAGGGAAGGAACTTAACCTAACTTTTACCTTTTGTTATAGACTTCTTATTTATTGACCAAATTTAGTGATTGTCCTAGCCATCCAAAGAGAAGTTGTTTGTCTCATTGTGACGCGTCTTTAGAGTACTTAACCAGCTTCCTAGGTCTAACCTAACCAAATTGAGATTAAGAAACGTCTGAGGTAGATTTTTTATTTCAAAACGGTTAGGTTTGAGCTACAGAGATGTTTAAGTACTTAAAATAATTGTCCTATTCCAACGGGTTTAACCACGTTGGTTTTATCCAAATCGGTCCAGTGGTTACCGAGTAATAATGATTTGAAAATTAGGTTAGGTTTTTCCTATTTTTGGAAAGGTTTCGTGATTCACTCAACCTAGAGGGTTCTAGTTTTCACCATAGGGAAGGGGCAGTTAATATTCATCAGCACATGTAAAAAAAACCGCAAAATTTGAAAATTTAGGTTAGACTAGGGCAATGTTAAGCAAAAACAGGTCTTTTATCCTACAGGGCGATTCCTGGACTAATTTGGCTTTTAAAGACAGCAAATTGCATGTACATTTTCAGAGCTTTTTGATGGTTTTAATTTTAAACCGATTGGTCCAGTGGTTCACGCTACGCGCATGGGGAAAAAAGGGAAGGAAGCTAACCAAACTTTAATTTTCACTATAGACTTCTTATTTGTTGTCTGATTTTGGTGATTGATGTATCTATGGTGATGTATTCTTTAGGGGGATACATCAGAAGTGTTTTTATAGGGAAGGGGGGTTGGGAAAAGGGGAAAAAAGGGAAGGAACTTAACCTAACCTTTACTTTTTGCTGTAGACTTCTTATTTATTGACCAAATTTAGTGATTGAAATATCTATGAACAAGTAGTCATAAGGGGAATACATCAGAAGTGTTTTAATAGGGAAGGGGGGGGTGGGGAAATAAGGGAAGGAAGCTAACCAAACTTTATTTTTCACTATAGACTTCTTAATTATTGTCCATTTTTAGTGATTGATGTATCTATGGAGAGGTAATCTTTAGGGGAATACATCATAAGTGTTTTCATAGTGGAGGGGGGTAGGAGAAAGGGGTAAAAAGGGGAAGGAAGGGGACGCTTTCTTTACTTTTCACCATAGACTTAATTTTTATTGTCCAAAATTAGTGTTTGATTTATCAATGGATAGGTAAACATTAGGGGAATACATCAAAAGTGTTTTCAAATGGGAGGGGGGTTGAGGAAAGGGTAAATAAGGGAAGGAAGCTAACCAAACCTTTACTTTTTACCATAGAATTCTTATTTATTGTCCGTTTTTAGTGATCAATATATCTTTGGAGAGGTAATCTTTAGGGGAATACATCATAAGTGTTTTCATAGCGGAGGGTGCTAGGGGGAAGGGGTAAAAAGGGGAAGGAAGTGGACGCTTTCTTTAATTTTCACCACAGACTTGTTATTTATTGACTGAATTTAGTGATAGTGGACAGGTAATCTTTAGGGGAATACATCAGAAGTATTTTAATGGGGAAGGGGGTTTTGAGAGTGGGGGGAAGAGGAGCAAAAAGGGGGAGGTAGTGAAAAATTTCTTAACTTTTGATAAGTCTCTCGTATTAAGATAATTAAAGTTTTGTATACCATTTCTCAACGGATTGACTTAGAATCAATGTTAAGGTGTCTAAACAACCATATTAACATGCCTGACATATCTTCTAAAGCAAACTTCCTTCTCAGGGCAATATTTCAATACAATTATAATGGTAAGGCAAACTTTCAAAAAAGTGCAAAGTGAGCCTAACCATGACAATTGTATCAAAATATTGATCTGATAGTGAACTTTGCTTAAGAATATATCTCAGGCTTTTCAATGCAGACATTTAGACACCTTAACATTGCATCTAGCTCAAATGGTTAAAAAGTTAGAGCACAATATTGAATTTTGCCAAAAATCAAGTTTGTGCCATAACTTTTCAACCAATTGAGCTAGAATCAAGGTTAAGGTGTCTTAATGACCGCATTAACATGCCTGACAATTCTTCTAAAAAAAACTTGTCTCTCAGATCAATATTTTCATACAATTGTCTTGGTAAGGGTTACTTTGCACTTTTTGAAAGTTAGCCTTACCACAACATCATATCGCAATATTGCCCTGAGAAGGAAGTTTGCTTAAAAAGATATCTCAGCCTAGCAAATACGGTTATTTGGACATCTTAACATCAATTCTAGCTCAATCCGTTGAGAAATGGTGAAGAAATCTTGATTTTATTCAAATACCCAAGAGGCCAAAAACCAGCCATTTTTTACTTTCAATGCAGGGATTTGAACCTTTAACCTTCACTTAGAACTGTGACCTGTTAGTATGTTATAACTGAAGGTCAGACATTTCTAAAAATGTAAAGACCAAAATTTTGTGACACATATTACCATTTTTAGAAGAGAAAATAAAGAAAAATTAATTTAATAAATAGTCAAACTTTAAAAGGGTCTCAAACCTGCAACCTTTAAGATATAAACTTAATTTCTTGTACAATAATAGCAAATACAGTAGTCTATCAACAAGATTTGAAATTTTTCAAAAATCTTAAAAGGCCTTGAAGCTAGAAGGCTAGAAGGGACAAATCAACAATGTTTGGTTAGGTTAGGTTTGAGTTGACTGACATTCCAAAAATCAGTTGGAGGTGGTAGATAATTATGAGAAATGTATAAACACACAAAAAAAGATTCCATTTATCAATAGACAAATAAGAATTAAGTGGTTGAAAAGTAAAAAAAATCTTAGAAACATCAAAACTTTAAAATAGCCTCAAACCTGCAAATTTTCAGATTTGCCCTTAATCTGTTGTACTATAAGAGCAAATAAATAAGTCTATCAACGAGATTTGAAATTTTTTAAAAATCTTTAAAGACCTTGGAGCTAGAAGGTTTGGTTAGGTACAACCAGTAATGTTTGGTTAGGTAGGTTAAAGTTGACCGATTTTCAAAAACTCAATTGGAGATGATAGATAATTATGAGAAATGACTGTGCACCATATATTTTTTCAATATCTTAATAGACAAAACGGAAAATTGTGTTTAAAAGAGCTTATTGCCAAAAAAAACAAATTTTTTTTTTTCAATGCTTGGTTTAGAACCTTTAACCTTCCACTAGAGCTGTGACCTGTTAGTATGTTATAACTGAAGGTCAGACATTTCTAAAAATGTAAAAACCAAAATTTTCTAACACATATTATCATTTTTATAAGGGAAAAATGGATAAGAAAATAATTTCAAAAACATCAAACTTTAGAAGGGCCTCAAACCTGCAACCTCTGAGTTAAGACATTCATTTTTTTGTACAATAATAGAAAATATATATATTTATCAACAAGATTTCGAATTTTTTAAAAATCTTAAAAGGCCTTGGACCTAGAAGGCTAGAAAGGAAAAAATCAACAAAGTTTGGTTAGGTTAGGTTTGAGTTGACCGATTTTCAAAAAATCACTTGGAGGTGGTACATAGTTATAAAAAAATGTATATACACAATAAATGGTTTCAATAACTCAATAGACAAACAAGAATTACATTGTTGTAACATAAAAAATCAGTAAAAAACATGAAAACTTTAGAATAGCCTCAAACTTGCCATATTTGAGATATGGCATTGGTATGTTGTACAATAATGGCAAATAAATAAGTCTTTTATCAAGTTTTGAAATTTTGTTAAAATCTTAAAAATCCTCGGAGCTAGAATGCTATTTAGGTAAAACCAGCAATGTTTGGTTAGGTTAGGTTGTGGTTGACCGATTTTCAAAAAATCAAATGGAGGTTGTTGATAATTATGAGAAATGCATATGCACAATAAATGGTTTCTATATCTCAATAGACAAACAAGAAATTAAGTTTTGTAGGATCTTATCGTCAAAATATAGCCATTTTCCACTTTCAATGCAGGGTTTCGAACCTTTAACCTTTAGCTACAGCTTTGTCCTTTTAGTATGTTATAACTGAAGGTCTGACAATTCTAAAAATATAAAAACCAAAAATTTTGGTCAATTAGGAGCTGAGCTACGATTTTTTAAACATAAAAATTTCATTTTTGATCGGTTTTTTGAGGCTGGAGGCCGCCAGAGGCCGCCAATCACTGCCTTGAGAAGGAGCAAAAATGACCAGCTCGTCGAGCTGATATCATTAGAAACTTAAAATGTCCAAATCGGTCAACCAGCGCCAAAATTATGAAAATACTTAACCTGGTAAAATTTATAGATAATATTCTATTTTCAAAATATGGTCTATTTTTTGGAGTCTAGGTTAAAAAAAACCATAAGTGGTTGAAGGAGTCAAAAAATGGTTGGCGACCATAAAATATGAAAAATTCCTTTTTTTATTTTAAGAAAATCATCTTAAGCAAAGTTCATTGTGGTGTTAATAGTTTTGGAGATATTAGCCCAACTCGCTTTTTTTTTTGATACTCATTTTCTCTATTGAGTTGAGTTTCGTACTTTTGAAGCCTAATCTAAGCTAGCCTAACCAAACTTTTTAGGGATTTTTTCACTAGCAAATGCTTCTTATGCCATAAGGTATCTGCTAACAAAATGCTAAAGTTCCCAGACTGATATTTCTATGCCTAGGTTAGGTCCCCTAACCTAGAAAGGTGGGTAAGAACAACCTAACCTAACCTAACCTAACCTAACCTAACCTAACCTAACCTAACCTAACCTAACCTAACCTAACTTAGGCTAAACATACCAAATCTTGCACACTTGCACACTTGCACACACCCCACCCGAACAAGTTTTAGGTTAGAAAAAACCCCCTGCAAAAACGGCTTGCAGGGGGTGTACCGTGAACCTATTGTGAGTTCAGAACAGGCTTTACCTAAATTTAATTAGTAGCTTCCCATAGTAGAAAATTTTAAAATTACTTTTTAAGGTAAATTTCAAGGAGATTTATTATGAAAAAAACAAGTATCTTCTGAATTTTATAAATATATTACCAATATTTTAATAATTTAATTACGTTTGATATCTACCAATATAAACCACTAAAAGAGCTTTCTAAAATGGTATTTAACATTATTGTAGCTCAAATACTTTTTGATTTATTGTATTTTGAAATTTGGTTGTAAAAAATATGTTCTCTAAAAATTGATTATGTTGTTCACTTGGTGAATCTCAACACAACACTTCTTGTGGTCTACTTATGGTCTCCTCTCCTCCTGTAAAACTTCTCCAAGTGTTCCTCCTCTTCCATCAACCTGCCTCTTCTCCTGCACATGGTTCCTCATAATCCTTCTACAGTGATTTTTAATGTCTATATTAACTAGTTATATGTATATTTGTTATTGTATATTTTTAATTATTTCTAAATTTAATTAATCTCTTTTATAGAATAACTAGGGTGTGTAATATGTTAATTAGGTTAGGATAAGGAAAGAAATTAGGTTAATATTGGGTTAGTATTAGGTAAGTATTAGGTTATTAGTTTTATAGGTAGTAATAGGTAGGGTTTTATATTATTTATGTTATTTTTTAGGTTTTAATTTGTTTTATATAATTAATTTTTTTTTCTTTTTCAGATTATAAACAGATTATTGTTAAAATGTGAGTGAGATCAAGACCAAGATGCCGCGAAATTTAAAGTGTACAAATTCAAAGGTAGAAAAGAACCATGAAGAAAACAGAAGTAAAATCTGTGCTCCATGTGGTTTGAAGTTAAAATCTGGTGGAAGAAATTTAACCACTGATCATTGCCAAATCATTAAAGATAATATCAATCCTGAATTTGATATAGATGACCCTAAGTTTCCTATTGGTCTGTGTGGTGGATGTAGAAAAAGATTGTCAGATATTAAAAAAGGCATTTTAGTGAAGCTTCCATCTATGCCTAACTATGAAGAATGTTTACTTCCTAAGCCAACCAGGTCTCAATCAAACCCTCAGTGTTTTTGCTTTATCTGTCTAACAGCTAGAGATAAAAGACCATTTAGAAACTTTAACAAAGGGGGAAGGGGTAAAACATATGTAAATGAGGTAACTATAGACAGTGAAACTGGTATGTTTGGAGCTATGTTTAATGACACTAGTCCTGATCCTGTTATTCCACCAAAGGAGGAACAGTCTAGACTCACTGTTTGTGGAAAGTGTCATTCTGAAATAGCAAGGGGTAAATCTCACACATGTACTGTTGCTGCTTCATCTGTCCATGTTGTTGATAAAGTTCTCCAGCTCCCTGATAAGCAACAACAGCAGGTTATAACAGGGCTGATTAAGCAACAGCAAGAAGTTTAATCATTAAGTTCAACATCTAAAACGTTACTTTTATCTTCAAAGGGTAAAAAAGTAAGAGTTTCAGTCCATCCTCCAAAGAGAGAAATGTATTTTTCTCTGAAGATTCTCTTGATGAGTTGCAAGGAGCACTAGAAAATCTTTCAAACTCAAAGATGAAAATTGTATCTAACTGGGTGAGATGCCATGCTGGCAGAAAAGCTGTACCACCACATTACAGAAAACATCTTACTGAAAGATCTCAACTGGCCAAAGATATATTCAATGTTAAAAAGGTTGAGATGGATGGTTATAAAGGTACAAAAGTTAAAAGAGATGTTGTTTATGCAAATGCAACAGAACTTATTGACTTGGTTGCTGAGAGTAGAGGTTACTCTAGTAAGATTTTTGTAAAGGCTATGGCTATGGAGGTAGAAACTTTCTCAAAGTCTATTGACAATCTTTCTGTTACGCTGAAAGTTCATGTTTTGTTTCATAATCCAGTACCTTGCTTACTAAACCTTGGTGGCCAGGGTCTTGGTTTATATTCCTGCCAGAGTGTTGAGGGAAGCCATAGGGAGTTTTTTGAGCACTTTTGGGGTAAGAACCCCATAAACTCCTTTGATAATGAACTCTACACTGACAGACTGTTCAATGCAGTTGTAGAATTCACATCAAAACACTGTTAAATTAAATTTTTTTGTTGTTTTCGGCCAAAATTACTACAATAGTCCAAAATTAATTTTTTTACATCATATCTTTAGTTCTAAATTTAAAATTAAACATGCCAGTGCAAACTGATGGTCACAAGCCCATGTAAAGTGTGAGTGGTTTTTCAACAAAAAAGCATAACAAATAATAAATATAATATATATAAACAAATATCAACCTACACATGCTGATAATTATTTAGATCAGCAGTTAAGCTATCTTTTAGTAATATGAAGTATAAGCATATATAGCTACATGAAACATTTGAAATGGACTATAATATAACCAGTTTTATAGGTTCTTTTCAGATTACAGAGTAACATATGCATATATGAATTTGTAAAGAAAATCCTTTTTTAACCAAATTTCAAATTTCAATAAATCAAAAAGTATTTGAGCTATAATAATGTTAGACACCATTTTAAAAAGCTCTGTTAGTGGTTTATATTGGTAGATATCAATACTAGTCAAATTATAAAAATATTGGTAAAATATTTGTAAAATTCGGAAGACAGTTCTTTTTCCATGATAAATCTCCTTTAAATTTACCTTAAAAAGTAATTTTAAAATTTTCTACTATGGGAAGGTACTAAATAGATTTAGGTAAAGCCTGTTCTGAACTCACAATAGGTTCACGGTACACCCCTTGCAAGCCATTTTTGCGGGGGGTTTTTTCTAACCTAAAACTTGTTTGGGTGGGGTGTGATTAGCTACATAGTAGCCCCGTAGGTATAGTCACTGCAGGGTTAGGGCTCTGCTATACTATAATAGGCACATCATATTCAGTGATATTAGCTACATAGTAGCCCCGTAGGTATAGTCCCTGCAGGGTTAGGGCTCTGCTATACTATAATAGGCACATCATATTCAATGATATTAACCACAAATAGGCGAAGCTAAAGATGTTGTTTATAGCAGAGAGGGAGGGAACATTAAGCTATTTATTACACTAGTCCCCAAAGTTTTAAAATATCATGTTTATATTTTTTGCTTAACAGTTAATCAGTTGGTTCATTTAGTTGAGTTTCCAAACATTTCAACCACTAAATGTAATCTACGTATTGGATAATTTTATGTGCAATCATTGGTGGGAATGTACTTCAATTTATTGGCCATTGTCTTATCCATTTAAATCCATGTGCCTATAAAAATATGACGTCAATCAATACAAATGTCCAATGATTGGCTGATGCACAGACAAAATGACAAATGATAGGCCAGTATCACGTCTTTTTTATAGGCACCATAATAAGCTTTGCAGCTGAACAAATGAGCCTGAAAATAAAAAAAATTATAAAAATTTATTGCTTAAAGCTCTTTATAGTGCCTATAAGAAATTGGGACAAATTTGAAAACCCTTACCCAAAATATTCTAAATTGCGTATTATTAGAAAAATCTATTTATCTAATATGACGTCATTTGGGATACTTTGGCCAAAAGTTTTTTTTAATCTATCCCCTTTTTATTGCCACTATAAAGAGCTTGAAAGTGCTCCAAATGTTTAGGAAATAAATTAATGAAATTGCCTTAAAAAGTAGGTTTTTTTTCGGGGAGGGAGGAGACATTGGGTAGTTTATTCCACTAACTAATCTCAAAAATTTTTAATGACGTTTTCTTATTCATTGGCACAGCAACTTTGGGGGCTTTTAATGAATTATGATTGGTTTGTTCCAGGGATCTAAAGGGATAAGACCATGGTTAATAAATTTACTTACCCAATGATGATATACAAATTTACCCCTTCTGTAGATAAAAATTAGTGGTTGAAATGTTTGGCCACCCAACTTATTAACAAATTAATTAAAATCTATTAAAAGTCCCCAAAGTTGATAAGCCAACAAATCAGAAAACGTTATTATAAAACTTTGGGGACCAAATGTCCCCTCCCTCCATGGGATTCGCTCATTAAGTTGAGTGTTCAAATGTTTTAACCCTGTGAATCATCAATTTATAGTCCATTCTCTTATCCCTTTAGAGTTTTTTTTTCGCTATGCTTAAACCTAAACTTTTTTTTCAATCCTTATAATAAAGTTACATGATGTCTGTTTGTCTGTGTGTATGTTAGTACCCAAGGATCTCGGGTTCTCTTTAACAGGTTGGCTTCACATAGGTCCCATGAAGGATAATAACTATTTTGGGGGAGGGTAACACCACTCTCACAAGAGAAATCGACAAAAATATAAAACGACGCCCTGCGGAAATTTTTTGCAATTAGCTAAAAACATAACTAACACCATCTATCGGTGAACAAATATTTTTGGTAATTAACTGATTTTAAAATAGATTGGAAAAAAACAATTTTTCGTGTAATAAAGGCCTCTAGGGGCATAGCCGCTAGTATAAAATAATCTAATAATGTTTAAGGACATACTTACATATTTAGGACTTGATTATAGAGATACTTTGCACGCTAATAATATTGTACCCTATTGTGATAGAATTCAGTATTCAAAAAATCAAATGAATCAGATAATTTTAATATACAAAAATTAGATGTAAAAATCAGCATGTTCTAAATGGACTTACGGTCTTTCTGGTAACAATTATAGAATTGCTGCGCTTTCTATCCCCTTTTTATTGCCACTATAAAGAGCTTGAAAGTGCTCCAAATGTTTAGGAAATAAATTAATGAAATTGCCTTAAAAAGTAGGTTTTTTTCGAGGAGGGAGGAGACATTGGGTAGTTTATTCCACTAGAATTCAGTATTCAAAAAATCAAATGAATCAGATAATTTTAATATACAAAAATTAGATGTAAAAATCAGCATGTTCTAAATGGACTTACGGTCTTTCTGGTAACAATTATAGAATTGCTGCGCTTTCTAAGTTGTACCTAACTGTTATAGAAATCATCATGAAAAGTTTGAAGTCAATAGTGCAATTCTAACCTGTTTAAATTAACAAAAAGTGCTGGTATTGACAGATGTACAGACGGACTGACCCTAATTATAGAAAAGCTTAGGGGCATTGTAGCTCAGTGGTAACGCACTGAGTTATGGTGATGAGAGTTCGAGTTCTATTCCCCATGTGGCAACTCAAATTTCTCAGTTGAATACATTCACGCAACTTCCCCTGATTGTGTAAGAAGGGGATTATTGAGTAAGTTTGGATACTTAATAGTCACGTGCATAATATCAGTACTACCCTTATCCCAAGCTTCTCTGCAGTGAGCGTCATTCATTACGGTGACTTAATTTGGGACCCCTGCCATACTTGGCGAGGGTGAGGTAATAATGAGTAGCTCTCAAGAGATAGCGGGTCAAGTCATAATGTGCTTGAACGTGGAGCTTGATAGCCCTAGTGGCTGTACAAAAGTGTCTCAGCCTACTCCATGACTACTTAGGTCCAAAACCTAAGAGACTATGGCTAATCAATCAATCAATAGAAAAGCTTCGCTTTTAAAAATAAACACGCACAAAAATACCTTTTTTTCCAATATAAGAGGGAGGGGGTTCTGTACTCTTCCAATCACTTTGAAGTAAACTGCCTTAAGATTTTTTTTTACCATTGTAGATGGACATACTTACTTCCTTCAAAATTATAGATAACCTACAAGTAAAACATTATGTACAATATTTTTGTTTTATAATTTTAAAAAATCAAGTTTATAAAACCTCCTAGTCCTAAAAATTTGATGGATGCTCTGACTCTACAGTAGTTATTATAGAGTTGCTAAACTGTTAAGATAACACAGTATTGCTACAGTATTCTTTATGCAAGGTTTAAAATATGTAGGACGATTATAACATTAATTGCAAAGTAAAGCATCTACTTAGTAATAATTAAGTTAAGGTTGTAGTTTCATCCTCATAAATTCCAATAAGTCTACACATGCAAAAGCTTAAAAAAACTCTTTAAAAATATATAAATTAAAGATACATCTTTATGTTTTAATTCTTAATATTCTTATTAACAAAGAAGAAAATATCCATAAAGTCAAGCTCTGAAGCAGAAAGACAAACGAACATTAAAACTTCTAGAGTGTCAAAACTGAATAATCAGATTATACATGTATAAAAGTCTGAACAAAATTGTTAGTAAATTTGTTATAAAACTGCTTAAATGCAGGATAATGTTTAACAATAGGACAATTCTAACATGCCTAAGCAAAAAGAGCTGACCGTTACAGACTGATGGAGGGGCGGACGGACCAAACTTAATTATAGAAAAGCTTTGCTTTGAAAATGAGAATATGGAAAAAAAAACCAATTTTTTAATGCAAACAACTGTATTCAAAAAAATATAAAAAATAAATAGAACAATTAATAATTCCTAAATTACTAATTGTGGCCAAACCATAATTCTTTCATTCATTATATCAATCAATTCCTGGTCGGTAAAGCATGCCTGAGGTAATATCCAGGTTTTTTTTCTATTCAAAATTTAGTTAAATTAATTAAATTAATTATTAAAATATGATGAAACGCCCCTTAGGAGGTAATGTCACAAAACCAACAATACCTGTTTTTTTTTAATGAGTGAAAAACTTTATAAAAGATTTAAAGGAAAAATTATTTTATGATTGAAATATCGGAATGTCCTACAGGCTTGCTTTGTACAAAAAACGAAATTATATGTTGGTAATAATATTCAAATTTATCTTTTAATCTATGATTATCATGAAATTAAAAAAAATATTTCATCCATTTAAAAGAAATAAAAGTTGATTTTACTGCCTAGACATTTGAATATCAAATCCAAACAAATTTATAATCCTTAGGCATTCTTTCTTCTGAAGTTCTTCTTCAGATTTCCAAAGATGTCTACCTGAAAATAAAATAAATGCTATTCATATGATAGGCATTTATTACACAATAAAAAATAGAACAGGACAAGTGTTTTGACTTCTTGTGATTTCAAAGTTTCTCATATTAGCAAAAAGACATGAAAACTATGTGCAGTAGTGATTTTATGGATTTAATGGCATTTGTCATTGCAAATGTGAATTCACTAAAGAACCGTTTTAGATAACTTATTGATAAACAAAATGAAACAAAATCATAAATAGATTTTAGATATAAACAAGAGTTACCTCAGAGTTGAAAACAGTACTGTTCAACAAGATGAAGAATCCAGGTAAAACATTGAAAACAACAATTATATAGCCAAAGACATGGGAGTCAGCAACAAAGGCTAAAAAGATACATCTATGTACATATATCCACATTAGAGTAGATTTTATATTACTCCAAACACCTATTAACCAAGGTCCTGGGGTGACTACATTTAGGTCACATCCATGTTTAAAATTTATTTGAGGGGAAGTATCAATTAAATATTTCCATTTATCTTTACTTTTATAAAGTCAGTTCATCATTATGTAAATAAGATATTAAAATTTCTTATATTGAAGTTTAAGAAAAATATTTCAAGTTTATAAAGTGTACAAAATTACCAAAGACAATGTTGAGAGTCATCACGAAGGTTAGGACCAGTGTACTTCTGAAGGATATCAGGAGATCCAAGATTATTTCACATTTTGTGGCACTAAATAAGTTAAATTATTATCCAATTAAAATATTTTAGCATTAGCAATCTAAATTTTCAAGTGAAAAATAAAACATTTACCTTGAGTTTTTCTTTACCCAAACATATGTCAAGACCATTCTAACTAAGCAAAGAAGCACTGCAACTCCTTAAAATTTACATTAAATCTTTTAAGGGGATAGGAAATTCAGGAGGAGGGGTTGTTGGAAAAATATTTTGCACCATTTTGTCTATTTGAAAACAATAATAGTTAAGATTTTCATAGTTCTCTAAACAAATGATAATGATTTTGAAGCAAACTTATGCTGATGAAAATAAATTAGGCTTTCTTAAGTTTGATTATAAAAACAATAAGCTTTTTTGTTGCAATGTCCAAATTATTGGGTTCATCAAACAGATAATTTACAAGTTACAAGCAATATATCAAATAATTGGTCTCAACAAAATTATTAATAGATTTGTTACAACTTACAAATTTACAATTTATTTAAGAGATGATTTGCTTAAAATATTGTACCTTGTTATTGTTAGATTATTACAAATTTGAAATATCTATGAGAATTCTAACATGTTTAATTAAACAACAATAGCTATTAATTCATTCAGATCTACAGAAAAGATTTGCTTTTAAATATTTAAAAAAAATAAACCTATGGGAATGATGATTGCATATTCAGCCCAGTCATTCAACCAGCAACTGTCCACATGGCCTTCCACACTTCTGAAAATACATATTACAGTTACAATCTTTAAAATTCAAATATTTCTATTCATAAATTTTTTCTTCTTAGAAGAAAATCATTTTGCTGCATGCATTTGAAAATATTGACCAGAGAAACATAAAAAAAAATAATTTTCTATTTGTTTTTTTTTCTGTATCTTGTAAAATTTTAATGTATGTACAATTTAAGGGTTGATTTCCAACTTTTTTGGAATTTCACATTTTTTCACATTGGCAAGGGTTACTGGACCTATATAAAACCCTGTGAAACTTGAAACAGGTTTTTAAATCCAAAAACAATGGGCGCGCTGGGGGGGGGGGGGGAATAAAAAGTGCCCACCCCCTTATAAAACCAAAAATTGAAATTCCTTAAAACACAGGCATGTTGCATATCAAAATGACCGCATTGAAATGCTGATTATGAATCTGAAAACCGTTTTGAAAAATATTGCTCCTAGTTCGAATAAGAGCTCATTAAGTACCTAAAAAGGCTGATTTAGTCAAAATTGTTCATTTTGGTAGGTTATTTGAGAATTATTTCAGACTGAAACAATATTTTTCAAAACAGTTTTCAGATCTGTAATCAGCATTTCAATGCGGTCATTTTGATATGCAACATGCCTGTGTTTGAAGGAATTTCAATTTTTGGTTTTATAAGGGGGCGGGCACATTTTATAAGCCCTTGGATTAAAAAACCTCTTTCAAATTTCACAGGGTTTTATATTGGCCCAGTAACCCTTGCCAATGTGAAAAAATGTGAAATTCTAAAAAAGTTGGAACTCAACCCGCCTTAATGTACATTCATATTTGATAACAAGTATTGTGTTTGTTTGATTTTTAAAAATGCAAGTTAATTTAGCATTTGTTCAGATCTTAACAGACAGACAAAGAGACATAATTGCATTTTTTTTATAATTATATGTATCTATTGTTTACCTCCTCAGGTAGAAATAGGATTCATTTGTTAGACTAGTGATGATCACTCCTCCAGCTAATAAAAAGTATTAATAATAAATTATTTTTGATCAAATAAGATTAAAATTTCATTAAAATTGAAAGCTAAAATAAATTCTAATATAAAAGAAAAGATTCTAATGAATATGCTTCACCTATGGCAAATGCTACACCATATGCAGCTATGGAAAGAAACTTCAGGTTTGTCTGTGGGGCATCCGAATTGTAGCAGTAGTACACTTGTGAAGAATCTATTACTAAAAATATAACAAGATTGTTAAGAATCAATCTCATAGCATAGGGATTTCAACATGATAGGGCTACCCTGTACTCAATATAACTCTGCCTAACCTAATTTCTATCAAGCATAAAATTATATACTTGGAATTTGAAAGGAAACTCCTGTTTCTCAAAAAAGAAACTCACAGAAAAAATCTTAATTTATTAGTACATTCAGATATATCTTATTTTGAATTTTAAAATGTTATTGTCATTTTATACATTTAAAATCTTACATAAGGATTCCTGGAGCATTAAAAATAATCCAAAATAAAATGTTTCCTCTTTACTTCATTTTTAATAAGGTGATTCTCAGGACAATTATGACACAAAAATGTATATTTTTTGTTAGTTTTCCAACATTGATTTTTTTATTTGTAAATTATGAAACTTGTTGTTGATGAATATTTTAATTCTGTTTTTAAAATCAACAACTACATTGGGTTAGAAATATAAAAAAAATTACATTATTACCTATCCATGCATAGCAGGCCACAAACGCAAAATGGGTTGCAGCTCCAAAACCCTCACAAACAACACAGGGTAAAATATCATTTCTACCTACGAATTAATGAATATTCAAATTCATGACACACAGTATAACAGTGTCTGTACATTTGTATCAGAGAATAATTCCAAATTATATATGGTTTTAATAGGTAAAAATACTTATATTATTATAACCTATTTTTTTGTTAACTTTTAAAAGGATGGAAATTTGGCTTTGGGTTGAATGATTATATATTATTGAAGTATACCAGGTCAATTTTATTATACATTTACTTTAAGAGATGGAGAGGAGATGAGATATATGGAGATCAAGCATTATAGAAAAGAATTTTAAAAACAACCTATAAAGTTGATGGATATGTCACTGTAGCTTATTGTAAAACAAAAAAAGAAATATTTGATATAAAATAGTATTGTTATCTTGCCATTAAAAACATTATTGAATATCTGCTTAGTGTCCAATTGCTACAAAATTGTTTGACTTATTTGAGAATATATGATTTATAAACAAATGATTATTGTCTCTCCCTTATTTACAGCTTCTATCAGTATTAATTATTTACCTACAAAGATTATAAATCCAAGTTGTGCAAATGACATGCACAAGTTTACATTCTTCTCGGCAGACCTCTTCATATTCACTTCATCATCATCTTTGTCCCTAACAAAAAAAAAAAACATTCTATATTGAAAAAATCAGATTCAATTTAATGAAAAAGAATAATTAAAAATTTTTGGGAGAAATATTTATTTCATATTATTAAAGATAAGTTTCAAACAGTTTTTAAAATTACCTTCCAAAATAAAGTAACATTTCAGTGACAAGAATAGCCAAAATGGAGGAGGCACCAAATATGATGGAGAGAAGGTTAAGTACTGAAAAAAAACTGTTCAAACCATTTCAATGTTTTTAGTAGAGCTTTTTA
Organism: Acartia tonsa; assembly: GCF_053477335.1. Taxonomy (NCBI): domain Eukaryota; kingdom Metazoa; phylum Arthropoda; class Copepoda; order Calanoida; family Acartiidae; genus Acartia; species Acartia tonsa. Next base: position 748,057 of record NC_137266.1, read on the forward strand.
TATGTTGGTTAAAGAGAGCTATACAAATAAATAATCTTTGATGGCTCTAGAAGTCATATCACCATTATGTAATGAGTTATAATTTCATGAAAGCTTTGTTTTTGCAATGAAGCATTTAAAAATAGCTCAAAATAATCAAAAAGTGTCTATGAATGAAAGTTAAATGAATACGCTGTATAGTAGAGCAAGTCTTGTTTTTTTGTTTACTATTGAAAAATAAACTTACCAGGATCATCAGCTTTAACTTCATTGTTAAAATCCATCATGATTCCAAAACTAGTGAGATGATCACACACACATGTCACATTTTTCCCAAACACCTCTTTCCTCTGAATGATATGTAAGTTTGAGTAACTATCACTTAGAGTATAATCCCATTTTTAGCAACGCCACTCTTAAGGGGTGTTTTCTCATATTTTCACAGTAATTTTTGTACAATTTCTAGGTCCTGCAAGGGGCTTTAACCCTGCGGGACCAATTGCCTAACCCTGTGGGGCAATCACCATCCTAACCTAAAATATCCTATCAAAAGCCAATATAAAAATAGGATAAAACACCACTTAATAGGCATTGTCACAAAAGTGAAATCCAAATAATTTTGTTGTACTCCCAAACAATTAGGTAAACTATGTTTTGATACTTTCCCTCAAGTGTTGGGCTTCTAGTTTTTGTTTGCTTGTTTCTAATATCCTACAATATAATTATTTCTGACGGGTAGGATTTCAATGACTACTGAACTGAGTGAGTTTTCCTGTTTAAGGAAGCTCTCATGGGCTTGTGGTGGATTTAGGCTCTTCTAATTTTAAATTGAAGCTTTGGCATAGCTGTAGTCTACTTTTCTGTCTTTTTTGGCACTTTAAAAAGGCATGGCATGTGTGGGTTCTGAAATTAAAATTTACCACTTAACCGAACCATTAATTTGTCTCCTTGACAAAGTATTAACTGCATTATTTGAATGTCTATAATATTTGGGAATCTATTTTCAAATGTATATACAGTAAATGATGACTTTCAAATCTAAACTTAATAATTTTGTTTTGTTTTACAGACAAATAAAGTAAGAAAAGTGGAGGAGCGGTAGTTTTTGTTCAGTGCTTGCTAGGATATTTAGAGAGTTTGTCAACAAATGGTTTGCATAATCATATGAGAGTTTTTTTACAATAAAATTATCTGTCGTATTCATGGGTGTTTGGCTGTCAAACTTTTCAACAATAGTTTTATTTAGGAATCAAGAAAGAAAATATTGTGATCTAGTTATGTATCTAGTTCAAGAAAGAAAAAAAAACATTGAAGATAACAACAATTAATCCTTTCAAGCACAGAAAAAATCAAGACCTTTATTTTGAAATCAGTGATAAGGGATGGAAAATGTAGTAAAATATTATGTCAGGCCTATTTAACCACTAGGCTTAAAAAACTATCTATAGGAAGGTGCAATCATAAGTATTGAAAATTATATTAATGGCTTAAAAATGTTAGATTAATATTATGATGTTTTTTTTTCTCCTAAATTTATTTGCTCCAGTTTGATTTTAGGATATGTTGTTTACATTTTTATTAATGAGTAAAAATTATATTTGAAAATTTTATTTTATCATCGCTAGTAAAATGTAGGTTTTTTAGCCAAAAAGATAAATACTCTGGAAATTCGAACTGATATCATTTATTTATACGTATATAGAGAGCCCCACGTTTTTATTTAAATCATAAGCACATGGCCTAAAGAATAAATTGCATTTGAACTTGAGTGTATTTTTTCTTGACAAAAAGCTGTAAAATTATGTTTTAGAAATCCGCAAGTTAAAAATGAAAAATCCGTCAAGCTTTTTAGTAATAAAATTCATTCTTAGTGTGATTGATTCTTTAATGACAAACATGCCATAGTTTACATTAGATCATTAAAAAGATCCAAAATAATTTGTGTTGCTTGTGAAAGAAAATTGCCAAGATAAAGAGAAAAATGAAACGTTGTTTGTTCTTGTAAATCTGGTACAAATGAAGGAACCAACAGGTCTTTGTAAAACTTGTAAAACATATTTATCAACATATTTTTAATTATGAATTATAAATTAAAAGTGATGTGTCTATTAAAACGAAACTTTTCTAAAAATAGTGTTGGTCCGTTCGTCCGTCCATATAGTTTTTTTTCCCATTAACTTGGGCATTTTAAAATTGTCTTATTGATTTTAAACTTTGCATTGTGAATTCTGTAGTAGTTAAGTATTTATGATTTAGTAAACGTAGCAACTGTATAATCATTACAAGAATGTCGAACTCAGTTTTTTAACAAATTTACTCCAATTTTGTTTTGACATTTAGAACATTTACATATATTATGATATTATTCTATATGTGTTAATGTTCGTTCGTCCTAGTGACCTATTCCAGTATGAGAATCTGAATTGCTATAATATTTTTTTTGCAATCTTTATATACTTTGAAATTTATCTTAGATTTTGAATGCCATCTTAGTTAATTATCAGTATTTCTATACAAAAAAAACAAATACTATTGTGGATTTAAAAGAACTTCATATAAAATAAATGGATAAAACTTGTTGAAATGATGTTAGATATTTGGAAAATAGAGGGTTTTATTATAAGATATGAGAAAAAAATTAGGCCATGCACTATAGGTATGAATAAATTATATTTGGTCGAATTTCCACAGTATTCATCTTTTTGGCTAAAAAACCTATATTTTACTAGTGTCATTTATTATTAAAATTCAAAATCAAATAGATAAATTTAGTAAAAGTGAATAAGCAACTGAGTAAAATCAACTTATTGTTCCATGACATGAGACATAAATAATATAAGAATTTTAAAAAAAACTTATAAAACGTTATAAATAATCAAAAATATTCAAATAAATGTGTAATGATGTTTATCAAAATTTGGGTCATCTCAGAAAACACCTATCACAAAAAACGCCCATCTCAAAAAACACCCATCTCAAAAACGCCCACTAATAACCATTATATTTTTAAAAATAAAGCCTAATTTATATATAGTATTCAATAGAATGATACAATTCTTGTCATTCATGATCTCTTACTTAAAACTCAAATAAACAGTTACCAAATCAACCAGTTAATAAACTATGTACAAAAATGTAAAATGGTAAACTAAAGAGTAGCTGCTATATTTAGAGAATAGGGATAGCTTAAATAAATGGAAGAAAATTATTGGAGGGAGAACTCATTAGAGGAAGGGGTTTAATTATTGAAACTCATTCAAAAGTATATCATTTTTTAATCTGGTAAAAATAAGAATGAATATAGGGATAAGACATTAAAATAACCTCACCCTATTTTTCCCCCAAAATCTATCAACAATGGAAAGTAAAATCTAAAAAAATGGTAAATTGTTTTATAATTCATAATAATTAGGTATTCTAAACTATTTTTTATTTTGAGGAACAGCTATATAATTCTGATAAATTTAAAGCATATCATACTCAATAAATATTTTGTATATTATTTGTGTATGTAAAAAATTATATAACATGAATCTAAGATTTCTTTTAAGCATAATAAAAACTAGAACAAAATGTTTTGTTTTCCAAACTATTCAACCCTTCCTTAAATAAATTTATAGTATAGATGTATAAAGATCTTACTATTTGATTTCTAATTGCAAAGACCTAGAGTGTTGCAGACGAAAAATAATTTCATTAAACTTTGCTTTCTAATTTCAGCTGTTTAATGCTTTCTTCTGCTTTTTGAAAAAGAAAGGGACAATTTTTGTGTAAAATTGCCATTTCTGTCTAAACTTAAGTGAAGTATTTAAAACTGCCATTATCAATTTTTCACAACTAGGCTCCTGACTATACAATTATATTTATAATCACTTTTTCCGATTTACAATACTGCATTTTTAAACCTAGTTAGTTGTGATTAATATATCATTTTTCCTAATGATGTGAATACTTTGTAGCAAATCAAAATTATCAAGTTTTTAGTGACATCTAGCGACAAACGTAGAACTAATATATTGCAGATGTTCCCAAATTTATTTTTTGCCTGAATTTACGTTATTTTCAATTATTTTTCCATAAAGGGTTGAGCTGTCTCTCAGGTGGTGGCAAATTAACTTTGTCCTTATTTTAAGTAATTGGGTTATTGTCAGTTTTTTGAGATCAATAGATATTTTTCAAAATGTTTTTCAACAATTGAACAGTATTTAAACAATGCAAAATGAATTTAACTAGGATGAATGCAAATATCATTGCAGCTCATACAAAGGCGTCCAAGAAAAGGGGTAAAGGGGTGTTCACCCCATTAGACTTTGAAATCTCTTATTTTACACCCTACAAGTTTTTTAAAAATACGTTAGATTACTCCCCTTAAACGTATGGAACCCCTCATTCAAAGTAAAAAGCTTTGGCGTCCTTGTGTTCCATTAGTTTCCAATTTGCTTTTTGTTCTTTTGCCAGCACCCGGTTGTATTTACATTTTTGAAAGATTCAGCTGATTTGAAAGACCCAACCCACAGACGGTACAAGGCCTTTGAGAAAGGAACAGGGTTACAAATACTATTTATCACTCTATATATATTACTTTAATCTTCCTTACACCCTACTCAAATTTCACAACCCTATTTTGAAATTCACCCAACCAAAATTCCACAACATCGTTAAGAATATCTCTTAATAAATTTACTAGGTTTAGTCATATTTACAACATTTCAACCTAATATTCTGTTAATTCAAGATATTATGTCACATTATAAAGAAAATAAAAAAGTATGTTTTAATAGAGCTCATAGTTGTTCATCTTATTGTAATAACTGAAAAGCAAAACAAGAATTAACTATGTAAAAGTTTTTGTTATTCAATTGTGATCAATTTTCAAAAAGCAAACCTTTAGTATGTTGTTGCTCAAAATGCTTCAAAAAATAAAAAAAGTGCCTAAGGAATGTACAAGAGTGATATTATACTTTAGGGATAGATATTTCAATAAGAAGATTTATTATGTACATATTATACAATATTCACAATACCTTCTTAGACTGACATGTTTTACTACAAGATAATTTTTTAAAAATGTAGTAGGCATCTTATGAAAAAGGTGTTTTTAGAGATAGGCAAATTCTGAGATGGGCATATTTTGAGGCGTTTCAGAGATAGGTTGGACAAAATACAACTGTTCATTTATAAACTACTAAATGAAAATTCAGAGCTACCCACTTTTAAAAAAATAATCCCTCTATTTTTGTTTCTTTTATATGGACCTTTTTGAATGTACAACTCTGAGTAGACTTGATAATTAAGCTGATGTGATCAAACACAATTTGTCATGTTTTTTTCTTATTAATGTTTTCTATAATAGTTTAGATTGTTTTAAAACTTATTTCTTTAATATCATATATAAACATAAATGTATCTAGTAAAATCTAACTTAACATAACCTAAAGTATTAACCCATTAGTGACGAACCGGGTATTAAAACCCAGTTCCAAAAAATGGAAAAAAAAACAGTTTCCAGTCTTTAAATTTCATCATCCTTTTGCAAGCCTCTCCTTTACTCCGTTCTTTATCTATTGCCCCTGGAGAGAAGTCTCAGATATGGATCTATGATATGGATAATATGGATATGCCGCAAAAAAACAGGTGCTTTGGCAAAACATTAATAACTTTTTTGTTTTTATAGTTAAGTTGTTGATTTTTTTTTGTGAAATCTAATGTTTATTGACAAGTATATCTATTTGTGAATTCGTTTTATTCAAATTATTATTTTTTATATGATTTTTTATCATTTTTTTACGCCCTATTAGGACCCGGTTCGGCCATAAATACCCAACAATTTTAAAACCCGGCTCGGTTTTGGTTTTATTACCCTGTTTTAACTTTTCAACCATTAAATATTTTTTTTATGATTTCTTATTCTTGAGCCACCCTAATCAGTATACCCTAGTAATCTCTATATTTGTCCTCCAATAGTTTTATGCTCTTTTTCTGATATGTATCATCCAATTTTTATATGTTCTTTTTTTTGTGTTGTCAGGTTTTAAAACTTCGACAAACAGGCTTTTTTACCCGAAATGGTGGCCAATACCGGCCGAAACACTAAATTTGAAATAAATCGCTTTGTATATTACTTGTAGCCCTATAGATTACATGAGGTTGTAAAGTTTTCAATTACGGATCATTCATCTCACTTTGGGCTTTCAAATATTACATTTTTCATTTTTTTGTCGAAATAACCGGGTATTTAGGAAAAAACGGCTTTTAATGCTGGCAGAAAACCACCCGAAACGGGTGAAAATACCTGTTGTGCATTTATGGCCATGCCAAACCGGGTTTTTTTGCAACTTTCCTGTGCACGCCACTAGAGCAAAACAAAAAAATTGGAATTCTGTTTTGACCATTATAAAGCTTCCCTGAAATTTTCAGCTCGATCGGCCCATAAAAGTGGCGCTCGGCACTAATGGGTTAAACATAAATAACAATACCCTCTTGTTTTCTATTTATTTTAAAATAAGGGTAAGGGTTAGATTATGTATATGAAAAAAAAGCAGAAAAAACAATCTGTACTTAGGATTTTTGGTAATGGAAGTTGCAAAAAGAAAGCCTATAAAAGATATACTGCAATGCTAGTTCGGTCTCTCTTACTTTAAGAAAACATAATTACAAAAATTGATGTGATACAAACGTGTAATGTAACTGTAAAATATTTATCATAAATTATATTTCTTTTAACATGAAGTTGGTGAAATGTAGACAGACTTACACAAGTTAATGATAGAGTAGATTCAATATTTAATTCAAAATAAAAACAGATTTTTAAGTATTTATTTATATTGGATTAAATGCAGTTTTGGGTAAATAAGATTAAATATGTATACTTTATTTAGCAATGGTTATATGGTTAAATATATTAATAATTCAAACTATTGATTATTTAAGCTAGAAAGTTCTGAAGTAGCAGGATGTCTGTTTGTGTGTCAGGACACCAAAGCAGTAGGATGCAATCTGTTTAATTAATACAAATGTATTAATTAACTATGCACTTTGAAGGGGTGGAATATCTGCCTGTGCAAACTCGTTGAAGTAGTAGGATGTCTGTAAATGGCTGAATTGGTCTAATAAGACTCGACCCCAAACCAGAAGTGTTCTGTGTGTGGACTCTCAATTGCAACTGTTTTAATAAATGTTCTCTTTACTCTTCCAGAATAATTGAGAGTAATTAAAGAGTAATTAAGAGTAAGAACTTAAACTTGTCTGCAACTTGAATATATGACATTTTCCCCCTTCTGAAGCCATCAAGGCTTCACCATGACTCAGGCTGATCCAACAAACTTGGATCAACGTCTGTACTGGGGGACCCACATCAAAATTAACTCTGGCATCAAGTCCTTCATCTCCCTCTCCCACTGGAGGAGGAGTGTTCAGCTCCCCATCATCAGCAGCAGCTGGACCACCTACAGCAACCATCACAGCATCATCTACTGCCGCCATTACCGCATTACCTGCTGCAGCAGCAGCTGGAACGCCTACAGCAGCCATCACAGCATCATCTACGGCCGCCATCACCGCATTGTTTACTGCAGCAGTATCATCCACAGCCGCCATCCCTGCAGCCGCCACTGAACCATCTTCCGCCGGCATTGCCACCTCCATCTCAGCACCAGTATCCTGTACGCCTCCCGAAACCATCATCACCTCGTTGATAGCCCCAGCACCACTGGTAGTCCCAGCCTGTTGCAACTGCCAATATGCAGCAGCAGGTAAGTCATTATTTATTCTGCGCCGGATCTCGGACAACTCGCTAAATATATTCGCCAAGTGCCTCTGCACTTCAGCCTCTTTTTGCGACATCTCTAAAATAGCCTTCTGTACCTTGGCTCCTTGATCTGTCAAAGCATTTTCTTCTTGTTGTCCCACCTGTTGCCCCACCTTGACTGAACTACTTTCCCAATTATCAGCCACTGCTGTCTGTATACGCTGCACAAGATAGGAAGCCTTCTGTTGTGCAGTTGTAGTTACCATTTGCTGAACTTCAGTATCCACCTTCCTAATGCATTCCATCAGATCCTTCTTATGCTGTGACAACATATCTTTAATACGTTTATGACCATCAGTCTGCCACAGTTTTTGTGCAACGTTAAGACTTTTGACTGATTCAGTAATCATCCCTTTTACAGACTCTTGGATCTTTTCTTCGACCATAGGCTTTAAAGTCGAAGCAACAGAGGCACTGAGACGACCTATATCTTCATCACTGAGCACCAACCCTCTCTCACCACGTCTGTCATTCTTGCGCTCAGCCCTATTCCTCTCTACTTCTACTCGTAGGTCTGGTAAATCTTTTTTCTGTTTAGGACCCAAAGTATCTGCCCCAACAGCAGGATGCTTGGCCACGCCCCTTCTTGAACTTCCTTCACCTGCGTCCTCATAACTCTTGCTGGCCCCCTTGGTCCTGACCAACACAGCTGCATGACTCTGTTTTGGCCGTTCACCTCCTCCACCAACAGACTTGCCAGGAATCTGCCACCTTTTGCTCAGGCTTGTCAGTTGGAGGTTCAATCCAACTATCTAGCTCCAAACCACTCTGGTCACTAGGCAATCTGTCCCTGGAATCAAGATCTACCTCAAGACCTTCGTTGCCAGCATCATCCTCGGACTCAGGCTTATACCTGGGCGACTCCACCTCATACTGCCGTCTACGAGGACCTGCTCTATCATCCTTTCTATACACAATATGCCGCCGGCTGGCTCTATCAGTCTCCAGCATCTCAACAGACAACTCACGCTTCTCCCGCCGCTGCCCAGACGCCCGCTGATATCGTCTCTCGTTATCATCACCATTTCCTGATAATAATCAATAATTTAATGTTTTAATATTTTAACATTTTACATATATAAGACGACACTCAAAACAAAATACATTACACAAATTATTGTTGTCAGGGATGCCAAATTTCAAAATTACTGCCGCCCCGAAGGATAACGGGAAAATTTCACACAGTTACACAATTTCCCTAGACACCCAATACACATCAGTCCAACTACCACGCCCGCAGCACCAATCACTGCCATGACAAAATGCTGCCAACTATCAGTCATCCAATTAATCGATGTATTATATAGATGCACAAACCAATCCTCTGTAACCTCTACAACAAAGGCATGTGAATTAGTAGCCAATTCCAAAAGTTTAGCCTCTTCCACAGACTCCAACACCTGTACTATCTCCCCCTTGTCCAACAGATGTTCAAATTTCACCGGTACCTCCAACAAACTGTCCTCCAAGTGTTTAGTCTGAACCAGCTCCATCCCTGCCCCCTTGTTGCCTAAGTATAACCCAGTTTTAACCCTTACAAATACTGGATTTTTCCTGCACTCAACTGCCGTTAACAATGAAACATTTTTAACCAATCTTGTAAACGGTTCTATTATCCATTGACAAAGAAAAATGACCAAGATAGCAAGGCAAGTTCACTCCTAAAGTCACATTCAACTATCTTTTTTTACACACAGACACGAGTTCCATCTCACCCAGATGTTGTACCAACAGATTTCCGACTTGTTTTATGTTGGAATGAAATAAATTATTTTCCCAACATCCCTGTTCTGCCTGTAAAATCCTTTCCACCTGATGATATGAAGAAGTCAGCTGCAATAATAAAGCACCATCCTCCTCCTTTTTATGCATCCAAGGGAAAAAATTCTTCCTAGCTGTTGTAATCCACAAAAGTACATCCGGAACATTTGTATGAAAATAATACAAATCTGTCAAAAAGTCAGAAAACGCCACTTTTTTCCCCAATTTCAATCCTAACGAAAAATGTGGAGAAATTGCCAGCCAACTTTGGCCACCCTGACTACTAGCATCATCCGCCATATTGGAGATTGTAAACAAAGTCAAATTCACAATTTCAACAGTGCAAAAATTACTAAAATGACGTCTATCCTCTTGTGATTTGTTGTGAACTATGACTCGATCGAGCCCCAGCCGCAGGTTGGACTCCAAGCAGTGAGCGCCAATGAACTGATCCCCCAAATAACAACTATTATCAGGTAACATTGAAATTTGAACATTTTTCAAATAACTTGTAATTTGAATTTCCTGAAAACTATTAGGCACTAGCGTATTATTTAAATAAATTCCGTCCCCTCTGCACTGGGGATCAACTCCATACGTAAACATGTCATCATACAAAATAGTCCCATTTATAAAATAAGTCATTGAATGGTCATAAAATGCTACAGGCAACTGTCGTCCATCTATGTTTAACACCCTTTGCTCCTCCATCCTTTCACAATTTTCTCTAGAAATAAGTTCATTACTACTAACCACAGCTGGTGCCCCTAAATGAATGTGACTATATTTACCACAATACCATGTATGAACCATTCTGTCGACGTGACATTGTACCGCAGGCAAAAATCTCACACCTACTTTTTTTAACAGGTGGCCGCCAGCTGTCCCATTAAACTCATGCTGTCCAAACATCAAACACTCCAAAGCTCTCAATTCAGGACCGCCGCCAACACACTCCTTCACTAGCACAGGTATAACTTCAGCCCCACATAAGGATATTAAATACAATCCCCAAATCAAGAAAAAGTAAAAATATTTACCTGATTTGGATTTACTATTATGACTCGACATTATTTGCTAATAACTGCTCACAACTCCACCTCCAAATATCAACTGAACTAACCTTTTATTGTAGAACAACTTTCCACCTACTAGCTTAGTCAGCACATATTTGTTATTAAAATAATTAAATAACAATTTATGAACTCTTATTATAATATTTTTTTTATAAAAATAATTATTATCAGTTCTCCCATCCTTACTTTTTCCGTCCTCGAGTCCCTATCTGTACATGTACCACAGAACCCCCTACCTGAGATCTTAACCTCCTCCAAGTATCCCACAAATATTTCGCCACTCGTGCCCCACTTTTTTTAATTGTCACCAATTTTTCAGGCGAAGATTGCGGTGGCGCCCTGGTCAAAAACGACTGTTTTGATGGGAGATCAACTTCATCAAAATTTTCCCCAGCTACAGAAACAGGCACCACAGATTCATCCGCCACTCCTACATCTATTTTCTCGCCTGCAGGTATATTATCCTCATTAATATCCGACTCATTTCCATCCCTTGAAACTCTGTCACTATCAACAGCAACCTCACTCTCCTTCTCCTGAACCTCGTCACTCTCCCCTTCCTCTGCCAATTCAAAACCATCGACTTCAGGTGACAAATACACCACATCTTCACTCTCTCTCTCATCCACAGTCTCTCTCTCTACAGGCATATTGTCCACCTCCAAAAATATCTCATTGGAAGGACAAATCTCAGGTAAAGGAAAGACGTTAAAATTAACCTCCTCCCCTAAAACCTCAGTTCGAGCATGAATCTTTCGAATTTTATCTCTAGCCACAACCTGATTTTTCTTCATGGGATTATTTCCAAAAGGTGCTAATTCATACAAAGCATCCTAAAATTTCTTGACCACAATAAAAGGCCCACCATAGAAAGACTGTAATTTCTTGGACACGTCACTCTTCACAATAATGAAAAAAGCATAACAGACATCTGTCACTCTCAACACCTCTTTCTGTACTCTGTGTTTGTTTTGAACCTCTAAATACAATTTAGATTTTGTAGAAATTCTCTTAATTATGTCCTCCATATTTTTCAGAAATTCCAAGTATGACCGAGAAGACGGAGATTCAACAGGCGGAGCTGGCGACAGAAAATCGAGGGGAATACGTGGCTGCCGGCCGAAAACCAGATAAAAAGGAGAATAACTGGTCCTTGAACTCTTGGAGCAGTTAATCACCAATGTCGCCAAAGTTAATTTTTTCGCCCAATCTTTAGTTCCATAATTTTCATCTACCTTTAAAGCTGCATACAAACTTTGATTCTGTCTTTCCACAGGATTCAAATTTGGATTCCTGGGAGGAACCAAAACTGTGTCCACCCCCAATCCTTTCATCACCCCCTTAAACACACTGCTTGTAAAATTTGTACCTCTATCCGATCTCAAAGCCCAAAACAAACCATAGGTAGGTACAAAATTCTCCAGTATAGCTTTCACAGTTGTCTTAGCATCAACCAACGGACATGTAAATACATACCTGGAGAATAAACAAACCATGATTAAGACAAACTTAACCGTCTGTCCCTGATGATAACACAGAGTCCAAGGACCAACCAGGTCCACTGACATATTAGCAAAAACTTTGCTACTTTGGACAGAATGAGTGATAGGTGAAACATGTTTAGGATTACTTCCAGCCTTTTTCAAACATGTAATACAACTCCGCATTCTTGATTCCACAAACTTGTTCACGCCAGGCATAAAAAATCTCTCATTTATCTTAGGTACTGTTTCTTGAACACCCCTATGTCCAGAACCATACCCCCCATGAGCTGAATCAAATATATCATTATATAAGGAAAGAGGCACTGCAGGTCTCTCGACAAAACCCCCTTCGGCCAGAGGCTGTCTGAAAATTACAACCTCTTCTAATACATACATATGGCTAATAAGATTGTACATCAGCTCCTTCCTGCCAGATAACTCAGCCCTCTCATAAGAAGACAACTGTCTCCTTTCCAATATCCATAACCTTATTTCATTTAAGATCTCGTCCTGTTGAAGACTGTGTTGCCAGACAAACTCAACATCCACTTCATCATCTGCAGAATGTACCTGCATTATGGTATAGATCTGATCCAGAAATGGTGAATCATCCAGGTAAGGATCCAAAATTTTATTATCTGTCTCTTTACACTCCTTACAATCCTTCAGTTGATGTTCCTTACAATTTAATTCATATCTCAACAAATAATCTACATTCACATGCTTAGTCCCCTGTCGATGGATAACTGTAAAGTCAAAACTTTGCAAGAAAGTTATCCATCGATAGGTGACGCCATTTATTGATCCCTTAGCCCAACGTTTGTAATGCACTAATGAAATACTGTCTGTCCGCACTAAAAATTCACGAAACCTGCAAAAGTGTAAAAAATTCTTTAGTGCATATACTAATGCCCCTAATTCTCCTTTATAAGAAGGATAGTTTTGTTCAGCTGCATTACATTTCTTACTACAGACACCAAATACTCTTTCTACACCATCCTGTTCTTGAGAAATAATTCCTGCAAAATACTGAGAACTATAATCTACATCCACAATAAAAAGATTAGGATTATCCCATTGAGGATAACCTTTACACATCTCAGTCTTAAACATGTTCAAATATTCAGTCCATACTTTATTCAGTTCTTCTGTCCATTTAATAATAGTGTCATTCCTGTGACTATCCAACATGCACGACCTCTTAGCATAATCAGCAAAATATCCTCTGTACACTAGTCGCCGGAAGGAAAAAGCAGTTTTTTGAAAGGGGCTATCTGAGATTATTACAGATTCTGATATATACATATATAGACTAATGTAAAATGCAAAAAACGAAATCAAAAGCGTTCCTTATTGGGAGAAAATCCGGGAAAAAGATTTTAGCTATTTTTAACCTAAAATTCACATTGGCAATCCTGCAAAAATATACAGACATTTTAAATATGTCATTGCTCAGCACCTAGAAGTGGTAGAAAAATGCTACGCATACCATTGGAAAGCTTATAACATCTATTTTTCATATTGGTATATTACGTTTATGTACTATTATTATTTTTTGAGCTATCCTCTGAAGTATACACAAATTTTAAAAATGCAGTTTTTTCTTGAATTTTAAGTTTGATACTTGTTACACAAACCTTAAATCTTATTGCTTAGCGCCTAGAGTTATATAATTATTTTATATAGATACTAGCGGCTTTTTCCCTAGCCTCTAGGGGCTTTGGCCTATGAGGTAATTTTCATTTTTTGGGGGGTTGGAGGTGTCCCACCCCCCCAAGAAAATAGATTAAAACCACCAAAGGACCAATACCCTGAAGAGTAGAATCCGATCAGTTCAGTGGTTACCAAGATCTTAAGGGACGGACAGACAGACATCAAGCTGCTTTGTATTATAGATATTTGTATATTTTAGGTACTTTGGTTATTTTAAATTTTATCTTAATTAAAAATTGTCTTTGAAATGTGCATAGTTTGTAGTTTGGGGGGGGGGGGGGTTATACACTTATAGGCAATGCAATTCAGTATAAAATTTTGCCTTGGATGTTTTTGGGTTTGTTGTCATTAACCTGATTCTTTTTGTAAAATCTCTTATATGATATAATCTGCCAGCAAATCTTTGAAAATTGAATTTTGGCACTTTCCTTTTAGGGGCTAGTTGGGTAAAACAGCTTCAAAAACACTAAAATCTATAGTCTGAGCTTAGTTTTAGAGATATCAAGCTGATTTTTTAATGTAAACTTTTTTACATAATTAAGCTAAGTAGTCACTGAAGATTTAATTTGGTACTTTCCTCCTTGGAGTAGTTATGAGCCTATTTTTAAAGATGTCAAGAAGATTTTTTTAATTTTAGTTTTTTTTCATTTTGGCACTTTCCTTCTTGGGGCTAGTTGGGTAAAACACTCCCTAAAACATTAAAATCATAAGATTTTGCCCTGGCTGTTTGGATGATTGTTATAGTTATTAAATGATTCTTTTTAAAAATTTTCTTATATGAATAGATCTACCTGTAAAACTTTAAAAATTGAATTTTGGCACTTTCCTTCTAGTGGCTTGTGGGGTAAAAAAGCCTCTAAAACACTAAAATTATAAGCTATGAGATTATTTTTGAAGATATCAAACTAATTTTTTTAATATAAACATATTTTACTAATTGAATTAGTATCTATTACAGATTTCCTTATGGCACTTTCCTTCTTGAGTCTAGTAGGGTAAAACACATCCAAATACCAAAATTATGAGTTCTGAGCTTGTTTTCAAAGATATTATGTTGAACTTTGATTAAAACAAATTTCACATATTTGAAAAAAATGATATAGTCCTTATTTTTAGCCTAATATTTTTAAAAATAAGCACAGAACTTAAAGTTTTAGTAGTTTTGGGGTCAGTTTTACCCCCACTATCCCCTTGATGGAAAGTGCCAAAACTTAAGACTTTCTAATATATTTAATCACTAGCGGTTAGGCCCTAGAGGACTCTAGAGGCCCTTGTGGTGAAGGTGACCCCTCTACTTTCAATTGTACTTATTAAAAGAAAAGTTTTTAAAAATGGGAAGAGTTCATTTTTTAGGTGATTTCCCTTGGGAGGGTGATTGTACCCTCCCCCAAAATAGTTAGAAACCTATGAGAACCTATGAGAAGCTACACAGTATAGAAGGACCACATCTGACCAGCGGTTACAGAGATCCTTTGCTACAGACAAAAATAGCCTACTACTTCATATAATAGGATATAAGAGATTTTACAAAAATAATCAGGTTGAAAACTATAACAACAAGCCCAAACATCTAGAGCAAAATTTTGTACTAAATTTATAAAAATTATATAAACTCCCCCCCCCCCCCCCCTTGGATCTTATAGCTTAATTATTGGGGGGTCTTTCACCCCACTACCACCTGGAAAGAAAGTTTTAACCCATTAGTGCCGAACCGGGCATCAAAACCCGGTTCCGAAAAATGGGAAAAAAAAACGGTTTCCGGCTTAATAATTGCATCATTCTCAGAATGAATCCCCCCTCTACTACCCTGACTTTCATTTCCCCCTGGAGCAGGCAGTTTAGCTTACTTCCGTTTGCTGGTATAGCTAAACAAAATTTGAAAATCATGAAAATTCAAAATACCCCTTCTAACTTTTTTGTTTTTATAGTAAAGTCGCTGATTTTTTTTGTGAAATCTAATGTTTATTGACAAGTACATCTATTTGTGAATTCGTTTTATTCAAATTATAATTTTTTATATGATTTTTATATCGTTTTTTTACGCCCTATTATGACCCGGTTCGGCTTGGCCATAAATACCCGAAAATTTTAAAACCCGGCTCGGTTTCGGTTTTTATTACCCGGTTTTAACTTTTCAACCAATAAAAATAACAGTTTACGTCATTAGTAAGGGTTTGAGCCACCCTACTAACCCTAGTAATCTCTATAGGTGTCACCCAATAGTTTTATGCTCGTTTTCTGATATGTAACACCCAAATTTTATATGTTCTTTTTTTGTAGTGTGTGTCTTTTAAAACTTCGAGCAACGGGTTTTTTTACCCGAAAACGGCGGCACCTATAGCCGAAACACTAAATTTGAAATAAATCGCTTCCTATTATACTTGTAGCTCTTTAGATTACATGAGGTTGTGTAGTTTTCAATTACGGATGGTATCAAAGTTCTAAAAAGTGTTCATCTCACTTTTGGCGTTCAAAAATTACATTTTTCGATTTTTGGTCAAAATAACCGGGTTTATACAGGTCAACCGGGTTTTAAAACTGGGGGAAAGCACCAAAAACGGGTGTTAATACCTGGTTGGTATTTATGGCCAAGCCGAACCGGTTTTTTTTGCAACTTTCCTGTGCACGCCACTAGAGCAAAACAAAAAAATACGAATTCCGTTTTGACCATTATAAAGCTTCCCTGAAACTTACAGCTCGATCGGCCCATAAAAGTGGCGCTCGGCACTAATGGGTTAAATTAAATCTTTAGTTGCTACTTAGCTCAATTATGTGAAAAAGTTTACATTAAAAAATCAGCTTGAAATTTCTATAAATAAGCTCAAGGCTTAAATTTTAGTGTTTTGGGGAGTGTTTTACCCCACTAGCCCCAAGGAGGAAAGTGCCAAAATGAAATAAAAAGTGGCTACTTGGCTCAATTGTGCAAAAAAGTATACCTTAATAAAATCAGCTTGATATCTCTAAAAATAAGCCCAGAACTTAAAGTTTTAGTAGTTTTGGGTGCAGTTTTACCCCACTAACCCCTTGAAGGAAAATACCAAAAATTAGGTTTACTGGTATATTTAATCATATAAGAGATTTTAATAAAAGAATCAGTTTAATGGCTATAACAACAAGCCCAAAAACATCCATGACAAAATTTTATACTTAATTTCATTGCCTATAAGTGTATAAATTTTCCCCCTCCCTACTTGGTTCTTACTACAAACTATACACATTTCAAAGACAATTTTTAATTAAGCAAAAATTTTAAGTACCCAATGTACCTAAAATATACAAAGATATCTATATAGAATAATTATATAACTCTAGGTGCTAAGCAATATAATTTTTGAAAGGTTTGTGTAACAAGTATTAAACTTAAAATTCAAGGAAAAAACTGCATTTTCAAAACTTGTGCATATTTCAGAGGATAGCTCAAAAACTAATAATAGTACAAAAACGTAATATACCATTATGAAAAATAGAGGTTATAAGCTTTCCAATGGTATGCATAGCATTTTTCTACCTTTTCTATGTGCTGAGCAATGACATATTTAAATGTCTGTATATTTTTTGCAGGATTGCCAATGTGAATTTTAGGTTAAAAATAGCTAAAATCTTTTTCCCGGATTTTCTCCCAAGAAGGAACGCTTTTGATTTCGTTTTTTGCATTTTTCATTAGTCTATATATGTATATATCAGAATCTGTAATAATCTCAGATAGCCCCTTTCAAAAAACTGCTTTTTCCTTCCGGCGACTAGTGTGTAGTAATTGGTAAACCCCAAAAACTTCTGTAACTCCTTTCCTGTCCTAGGCTTGCCCCAGTCCTTAATCCGTTCCAAATATGCAGGATTCATTTTCAACCCGTCGGCACTAATAATATGCCCCAGATAATGGCATTCTCTAGTCAATAAATCACACTTATCCAAATTCAATTTCAGGTTGACCTGCCTGAGAACCTGGAACAATGCCTGCAAATGCTCCACATGCTCCTCTGGACTGGCCGAGAACACAATCAGATCGTCCAAATAACTGATACAGAATCCATACATCCCTGGTAAAATGGATAACACCTTATCCATCAAAGCACAAAACAGGCTGGGTGCATTACACAACCCAAATGGCAACCTGTTAAACAAATACATCCTGTTCGACGCACTAAAAGCTGTCAACCGTTTTGAATCCTCATCCATCGACATTGAATGATAAGCACTTGTCAAATCAAGGGTACTGAAAACCTTGCCAGAACCCAACTTAGTCAGATTATCAGAAATCAACGGCAACGGCCAAGCCACCCGCTTCGTCACATTATTCAAATTTCGGAAATCGATGACAAACCTTAGCTTCGCCTCTGCTGCAGGTGCAGCCTTCTTCTTCACAGCAAAAATCGGACTGGACCAATCTGAAAAACCCTCTTCAATAATGCCGGCGTTCAACCATTTGGTTAACTGTTCTTTCAACTTAGCATCGTACTCAGGATTCAACGAGATATTTCTGGCCTTCACAGGTTTAGCTCCAGGTAACAATTCTATATTATATGTCATTAATCGGCAATCACCAATATCTGAATCATTCATTGAAAAGATATCAAAATTTTCCAAACAAATTTTAATAATCTTCGGTTTCAATTCTGGATTTTCTTTAATCATCTGATTTTCAGCTAACTTCAATTTTTGAATAATAAACTGTACTCGTTCATGCATTTTCTGTCCCGTCAACTTTTCTGGCTTATCTTACTCATTAATTGTTTTATTACAGGTGGTATCGAGATTGTCCATAACAAAACAATGCCCCATCTTCACATTTCTAAGCAAGGTAATAGGTTTCATTGACGCATTAACTACATTAACCACACAGGATCCATCTTTCCGTGGCTGATACACTCCCTCTATAATCATAATCCCATTACCACTTGTCATCTTAGAAGAATTAGGTGACATATACCAAAACCCATTATTCTTTAATCCGGTCACATGCACAACAGCTGTAGATCCTCCGGGATAAAAAATAGTTTTATCCAGCAACTTCACATTATATTTCGTTGAATATAACTCTCCAAACCCACCCCCCTCCTTTATCCCTGGCAAAGTAGGTTTAGATGGAATTTCAGAATTCATTTGTCCGGACAAAATGGAAATTTTCTGTATCTCTGCCACCACCTGTTTTTGTAAACAAGAATTAATAGGAACAGATTCCCCACGAAATTCAAATTTATCCTCCTCCAGACAGATATTAATTTTATTCTTCTTCAGGAAATCAGAACTGAGATTCACCAACTTACTCGTTACCTCAGGTACATAAAATATCTCCGTAAACACAGCTTGAGTTCCGGCAAATCTAAATTTCAACTCAACATATCCAATAATATTAACTTTCTTTAAATCTACCGAATATGCTGATAATTTAGCAGGACAAAAACCAATTCCATGTTTAGAGAATTTCTCTAGATATTAAAGAATTAAAATTATTTCCTGTATCAATAATTCCTAGCTCCTCCACTGTAATATCAGCTCCTGGTACAAAAAACTCTAAATCCGTGCAAATAGGCATTTTCTTTCTTTATCTTCAAAAACTTCACGATCCCTTTAAAGCCCTAGTAATTTCTACCACTGTTCCCTCGGATTAAAATCTCAATGTCGTGTTATAGATAATTAATGTATATACTTAATTAACTAATTTTAAATTTCAGATATAAAGCAATCATTCTACAATGCAGCAGTCAGCCCTTTGTCAACCATCAGCTGCCAACATACTGTTCCATTTATGAAGTCCTGCACAGCTTGCAGACCACTAGCATCTCATAACTAGACACCAAGCTCCTTGTCATACAAGTAAGTACCCCTCAAAGTTTTAATATTCATTAAAACTTTACTTAGGTACCTATCAAAAATATATTATACAATATATATATATATATTTTTTTTCATTGACAGCCACTAGCACGGTCACACCTTGACTGAAGAATAGACAAGACAGAAATACTTTATAAAGTTGAGAGCAATTATCTGAATACAAGACAGCAAAAATATCAAATTACACATAGCTAAAAAAAAAAAACTCAATTACAGTATTATAACCTATATAATATATGCGAATAAAGAAACGATATATAAATCTCATTATAGAATGAAATTTATATATCGAATCAATCATTATCTATTACATAGGATATTGCTGAAAATTGGTCCTAGCTATGTCAGCAATCATAGCCTCATACTGTTTCTCATCTCTGCTCTTTTCAGAATCCACAACAGGCCCCACCTGATTGACTGTTTTCTTCAGAAACTGCTCAGGTATTACCCTATTATTAGGCACTCCAGGCCCCTCTTTCTTTTCGTTGCCTGCCGAGAAAAACCTAGCCTTGGTCTTTCCTATGCGAGAATCAGGAGCAGGCCGCTTACCATCCCTCTTCTGCCAGCAATTAGCTACTACATGTCCTTTTTTCCCACAATACCAACAGATCATACTCTTAGCCTTCGAATTCAAAGCCCCAATTACATTCTCAACCTGATCCCAAGGAATATCGTCATCCCCCTCAATCCACACATTATTATCGCCAATCTCAGTTCTGTCATCCAAATCAGATACATGCACCTCACTGATTACAGGCCTAGATTTTACCTCCCTGGATTCCTCTAATTTCAACCCTTCCATAGCCTGAGAATAACAGGACGTTACATTTTCAGGTGAAATGTGTCCAGAACGAGCCCAACTGATGTAATGCTGACCTCTGCGAATCAAATAAGTCAAGAAAGCGCTGTAATCTTCCAGGTAATGCATAGATTCAATGAAGTTGGCCATATCCCTAGCTAGATCAGAAAACAACAAATTCCTAGCCACATTATTATAGAAATCACGCCAAGATTGTCTAGAAATATGACCAGGATGCATAAGCCTAAACAACCGTAGCTTCGCATTAAAGAACACATCCACATTTTGACCACTCTTTTGTTTCAGGGCATAGAAGTACTCCGTTGCCGTTTCAGTATCCGCAAAGGGTATAACCAACCTTCTTATCAACAGGTAATAACCTAAAGCACTTAAAGAAGCATTAGCTTCCGGCGTAATAAGCCTCCCCATCTTCTTCCCTTTGCACTCAAAAATCCTATTGTACAAAACGTCCTTGAAAAGCATGGGATCCTCCAGTTTTGCGAACCGAGCAACCCTCCATAATGATAGAAAATAATCTTCAAAATCAATGTTTCCATCCCAAAATGGAGCATCTCGTACAAAATCACTATCCCACTTGACTCCTCTTACCAGACAAAACTCCTTAAACTGTTCCTCTACAGTCTGTTGACTTACACTACCACCAGCCACCTTTTTATAAGCCTTTTATAAGCCTTTTTATAAGCCTTTCCTCAATTAAAGGAAATATATCCAATAACTGATTCTCATATTTGGTCAAACATCTCTCACGTACATTCATCCAATTTCCATTCCCGGCTGGACCCAAAAAATCAATTTGCGAAAACTTCAGATGTCCAGGAGCACTTTTTACCCTCTTAGCCTCGAAATTGGTGGAATCCAATTTAGCCTCCACACTCAATCGATTAATAAAAGATGCATTAAACGAATCATCCCCCGTCAATTTGACTGTAGCTATGCTAGCCCCCATACTTGTCTCATACAAAAAACCGCTAATATCCCCGTCCGGTGGCAATTGTGCCACCTTTTTCTTGATAGTAGCCAAATCAACATCATAACCTAACTTCTTATGCTCATCTGAACTTTTGAACTCTTTCACCTTACTCTCCAGCCGTTTATTCGCCGCCGTTAGCTTATCCACTTGACTCTTGACAGACGTATGCTCCTTTAACATTGCCCTAACATATTTCTTTATACACAACATCATTCTCCACGTCGCCCAACGCCGACTCCACATTTGCATTAGCACCTGCACCTCCACCAACATCATCAACCGCATCGTCATCCTCCTCCCAATTGTCGGGAGTTCCATCGTCATCCTGACTTTCAGCCTCCCGAGGCCGCTTTGGCCGCCGTCCATGCTTGCCCTCACTTTTGCCCCGCTCTCCTTTTTCATCAGCCATATCCGAGCACTAGAACTAGATTCGCCATGAAATTTAGATCAGAAAAGTTAAAGAGTGAAATTCCACAGAAACCTGAAATATAAATCAAGTTATAAATATAAAATATATAACAAAACTGTGAAAAATCCGAGACAAACAATCTTAAAAAGTGATCGAATTCAAATTAAACACCACTTCCCCCACCTTTAACCCGGCAGCTGGTCTAAATATCACGTAGCACAATAAGACTGCGCCAAATAAAATGTAGACAGACTTACACAAGTTAATGATAGAGTAGATTCAATATTTAATTCAAAATACAAACAGATTTTTAAGTATTTATTTATATTGGATTAAATGCAGTTTTGGGTAAATAAGATTAAATATGTATACTTTATTTAGCAATGGTTATATGGTTAAATATATTAATAATTCAAACTATTGATTATTTAAGCTAGAAAGTTCTGAAGTAGCGGGATGTCTGTTTGTGTGTCAGGACACCAAAGCAGTAGGATGGCTGTCTGTTTAATTAATACAAATGTATTAATTAACTATGCACTTTGAAGGGGTGGAATATCTGCCTGTGCAAACTCGTTGAAGTAGTAGGATATCTGTAAATAGCTGAATTGGTCTAATAAGACTCGACCCCAAACCAGAAGTGTTCTGTGTGTGGACTCTCAATTGCAACTGTTTTAATAAATGTTCTCTTTACTCTTCCAGAATAATTGAGAGTAATTAAAGAGTAATTAAGAGTAAGAACTTAAACTTGTCTGCAACTTGAATATATGACATTGGTTTCAACCTCCCAACTCTTATAATAAATAATTCTTACCACACATCCTTTGGTAGACCACTCATTTTCTTCAGTATCCAAGTAGATACAATCTGGATACCCAGGAATAAACTGGCACCCAGGAATATTCTTAAAGAATTATGGTATACAAAATAATATCATTATTGATAATTTTTTAAGATATCTTCAATTTTACCTCATATACATCTCCCATATTAAAAGTTATAGTTGAGATCAGGTTGTCCTTGCTGTAACTTCCATTGTTAATGGTCAGTCCTATTAAATTTTAAATTTCTTTCTGTTTACTAATTAAGAATTAACAATATGCAATTCATGTTTATTTATCAAACTATAGATATGGAATAAAATCGCTGGTAATTTGTAAAGGTGAGGGAGAATCTTTGTAGTTGCTATAAATATTAAAAGTCAGAAGATTTTAAATATTGAGTGTAAATTTAGCTGATTTTTTCTTCCCCCCCACCCTCATCCTATTTCTGCTAAAATTACTAAATTGTGCATACCCTTTAATATTATCTTAAATTACCTAGGAGTCTATCACCAAGCATACCTCCATTGTTGAGTGAATCCATTGGCAAACTTTTTTTAAAAAATATAATTAAATAGACTAATTAGAAGCTAAGAAAAATTTAAAAAGCTAACTGACTCTTAATTTTGAATTGTTACTTTTTAGATTTTAAATTCTTCAAGATATTTAGAGTCAAACCTTTACTATACAGATTATGTAACATTAATGATTTCTTTATTGGTGAAAACAAAACATTTTTTTATGTAAATTAAAAAAAATTTTATTGAGCCGTTCAAACTTTTCAATAATTGCAAAAAACTCAAATATTCTTTAGCAATTAGTTTGTAATTTTTTTTAGCTAGTTTTTTTTCTTAAGTGTATTAATCTTATCCTTGTTGTAGATTACATAATTGAATAATAGTAAATTAACTTACTCTGCAAATATAGGTGAGTTCTTGTCATTGACATCTTGTTTTGACTTGATTGATGTCACCACAAAAATATTACAATCTCCTTTCTCCAATTCCAACTCAACACATATTGTTCCCTGAATAACATACATAAATTCTTTGATTATCTCTATTAGTATTGATAATTGGATATTCAATTATCCAAAACATCTTAATATATGATTACTTGGTTAAGTTGAAAACAGTATTCATTTGAATCTTGATTTTTGACTAGAGTTTTCACTTGAAGCTCTATTGCTGCAAATTGTTCAGTAACTGTATCTTCACATCTTAAAAACAGAATTAAATCTTGAGTTTACTTTAACAAAGTTTAGGTACAAAGACTTATCTATTTTTTTCTTTTGTTTTTATTTTCAACAAAAAAATTAAAACAATTTTAACCCAACTAGAAATGTAATGCTTTACACATTCTTAATGAAAATATAACCTAAAATGTTTATGTAATCATAGGTATATTTAATCTGCTTACTAATCTCTAATTCAATGAAAGAATTTTCTCAAAATTTAGATTACCTAGATTTAGTTTTGGCTGATGCTTTTCCCAGCTTGTATCCAACTTGATCAATTGCTTCTAAAATACAATGTAGAGATAATAAAAAAAGATTTAAATTACATGAAAGTAAATAATTACTTTTACATACCTAGATTCTTAACTACAGTTTTCATTTTAGTTTCCATATCAGTAATTTCCTCCCAGCCAAGATAAGACCTAGATATGATATCAATTAGATTTTCCATGGTGTTTTTGTGAACATATGTAGTGACTTATTTTTGATGAGTAATTGATTTTGGACATATATATTGGTTTGACATAATCATAATACCAAATCCTTTGTTAACAAAATATGACTTTCAATTTCAATGTTCTGATATATTTTGCCCTTTCCTAAATTACTTAACCCATTAGTGACGAACCGGGTATTAAAACCCGGTTCCAGAAAATGTAAAAAAAAACATTTCCAGCTTCATAATTGCATTATTCTCAGTATGAATCCCCCCTCTACTACCCTGGCTTTCATTTCCCCCTGGAGCAGGCAGTTTTGCTTACTTCCGTTTGCCGGTATAGCTCAACAATCATGAAAATTTTTTTGTTTTTATAGTAAAGTTGCTGATTTTTTTCGTGAAATCTAAAGTTTATTGACAAGTATTTGTGAATTCGTTTTATTCAAATTATTATTTTTTATATGATTTTTTTATCGTTTTTTTAAGCCCTATTAGGACCTGGTTCGGCATGGCCATAAATACCCGACAGTTTTAAAACCCTGCTTGGTTTTAATTTTATTACCCGGTTTTAACTTTTCAACCATTAAATATTTGTTTATGATTTATTATTCTTGAGCCACCCTAATCAGTATACCCTTGTAATCTCTATATGTGTCTCAATATTGTTATGCTCTTTTTCTGATATGTAACACCCAAATTTTATATGTTCTTTTTTTGTAGTGTGTGTATTTTAAAACTTCGACAAACGTTTTTTTTTAACCGAAAACAGCAGCACCTATAGCCAAAACACTAAATTGGATATAAATCGCTTTGTATATTACTTGTAGCTCTATAGATTACATGAGGTTGTGTAGTTTTCAATTACGGATCGTATCAAAGTTCTAAAAAGTGTTCATCTCACTTTGGGCGTTCAAAATTACATTTTTCATTTTTTTGTCAAAATAACCGGGTATTTAGGAAAAAACGGGTTTTAATGCTGGCAGAAAACCACCCAAAACGAGTCAAAATACCCGTTGTGCATTTATGGCCATGCCAAACCAGGTTTTTTGGCAACTTTCCTGTGCACGCCACTAGAGCAAAACAAAAAAATTGGAATTCCGTTTTGACCATTATAAAGCTTCCCTGAGATTTTCAGCTCAATCGGCCCATAAAAGTGGCGCTCGGCACTAATGGGTTAAATGAGGTTTCATTCACTTTAAAAAAAAAAAAAAATGTAAATAGCTACCAAGGTAAAATTAACCTTCATTTAAAGATTTTATACCCTACCCCTACAACAATAAAAAAATTTAGACATCTTTCAAATAAAATAAATTATTTAGAGAATACTTTTATACCTAAAAATCTGATCTGTCACATTCAGGTATGTGTTGACAAAATTGGTATCATAGCCATCTTCACTATAGTACATAAAAAAAATATTAGACTTATAAGCCCTTGTTATTTTCAATTCATTTTAAAATGGGGTGGAGGGTTCCAGTGCTTGACAGGGATTTTAACTGCATCAAAGCTTTTTATAAATATGTAGAAAATTCTACAGAGACTGTATGAAATGAAATATCAGGATCATATTTACCCAAATTATAAATAAACTTTTCATTAATCTAAACAAAAAGTAAATTATACATTATATGACCTACCACATGTTACATTACCTGTAATATGTTCTTGCAACAAAAAAAAAGTTTAGAATTAAATTACATTTTCCATAAAAAATATACTCAAAATCAGGAGAGTGACAGATCTTTAAAGGGATATAAAATCAAATGAAAACTGAACAGTAAATATCCTAGAAAAGAACTTGATAATATAGAGACTATGATTTAACCTCTGTAAATAAAGAGAAGGTTTCTGCAATTTAAGAATTGTACTAATCCCAATGTCAAATTTAGGACTAATCTAAATCAACAGTCAGTGCTATCATGTTTTAGATTTACCTATTATCTGTGGCTAAATGTTTAAAAGCAGTATTTTAAACAAGAACAAAAGGAAAGAATGGAAAAAATCAAGACTTCCTGAAAAACCCTTTGTTTGGCATAATAATTTTTGCAAACTTTACCTG
Source organism: Acartia tonsa (assembly GCF_053477335.1). Lineage (NCBI taxonomy): Eukaryota > Metazoa > Arthropoda > Copepoda > Calanoida > Acartiidae > Acartia > Acartia tonsa. The sequence continues at coordinate 774,461 of NC_137266.1, forward strand.
GACTCATTTTGTCCATCAAACACAAGTTTATCTAATGCCTCTGTTAATCTGATTATGGATCCTCCAAATTGCTCCTAATCAATATGAGAAAATAAATAACTTACAATGATAATTACTTTAGATTTTCTAGGTTAGAGGAGAGAAAAAAGTCAATACCTTGTTATCCTGGCTCATTTCTTCGTTTATGTAATCAACAATTTCATTATCTGTTTTGGAACCTTTAAAAACATGATTTGAGAGTATTGTGTTAGATTATTTAACTGTAAAGTAAAGTTTTAGAATCACAGACTTTAATTAATACAGCGTAGAATCTCATTTTTGACCAAAAGACAGACAGGGTGGAATTCAAAAAGAAATGCATTCTTATCAATACAAAAATATCACAATAAAAAACAGCAATCTTAGCTCAAAAAAGGAATAAAAAAGAATTATAATTATCAACAATTAATGTTATATAAAGTTTTTTTTATGAAGAGGTTGTATCAACACAAAAATAATCTTATCATTTAGAATCATCATAATTTGTAAAAAGTAGCCTTGATTAAATGTTTGGTAAAATAACAGTTCAAAACTTTTTCACCTTCATTTATCATGTTGTCTATGTCCCCTACCCAGGATTCATAACATTGGCTCCTAAAAACAATTTTTGTTTTCATCCTTTCTCACAGTTGTTGAGGCCATTTGTTTAAGAACATTTCACTCCTTTTATTTTAGGTAATCTATTTTTGTTGATTGGAATAAAAACTTACCTATCAGGCTCTGAACTGTTGAAGTCTCCTATAATTCCATCACAAAACCAATATGCATATCCTTCTGTAATAGTTATATAGTACCTCAATACTTATATATCAATGTACATTTAATGTTTAGTTACATAAGAAAACATTTCTTTGCTTACCTTAAAATACTTTTCAGTAACCTGTAGCATTTATATATAAGTCCTTATTTTGGTTAACCTTAATATTATTCAGACAACTGTCTTTTATATATTTTATATACTTTAGGTAAAGTATCAATTTTAGATAAATTGGAAACAGACTCAAGCTTGCATTTACAATTTCAGGTTTGAAAGAATAACTTAAAATCTAAACCATGTATTTTTCTAATATGTTTAATCTAAACTTTTAAACATTGAAATTGACAGTATACTGCACCTGTGGAATTGGAAGTTTCAGAACAGTTTTTTATTGCTAGTTCATTGAATAATGCCACCCATTCTAGACCACGCTTATCTGTAAATAATATATTAACTCTATACTACAAATGCAATAATAATCAGATGTAACTATTAAACTTTATGTAATGCTTATTGGGCCTTTTGTTTACTACTTTTCTCTGGAAATTCTAACTTAAATTTTGATTTATTCCCAAAACATTACAGTGGATGTGTTTTCGCCAGTGCATTGGATGTATTTATGACAAACTGTTTTTTTACTGTGTAAATGACAGTAAAATTGATTCTTATGCCATAAATACATCCAACTCTGGCAAAAATAAATCCAATATTTTTTATACATGTCAAAAATACATCTGACACTGGCATTTACACATACATACTTTTTCATTTATATGTTGTAAATACATCCAACACTGGCATTTATACATCCATAGAAATTTAACACAAAATAATAAGAAAACAACACATTTGTATATTATTTGAGTTATAATATTTTTGTCAGGTTAAAATAAAAAGCATTAAAAAGATTTAAATTAAAATATATTTGTCAGGTTAAAATAAAAAGCATTATGTGATGGAATGTTGTGACGATCTTGACCTTGTCACAATCCTATATACAAGGTGTTTAAAAAAAAACTGCGTTTTTTGGTTTTGGTAAACAACCAGTAGGAGTATGAAAAAATAATTATATATTCTAATTCTCTATAAAAATATGGATAAATTTTATAAAAGGTGATTTTTAATATCTCTTGAAACAATAGCGCTTTTTAGAGATTAAATAATTAAAAATGTATGTGTGTTGCTTTATTCTTGTGGAATTTAGCGCTATAATGTTCAACTAAAGTCTTCTTTTTACTTGAAAACAACATTATATCATGCCCAACGAAATATTCTAGTGATCACGTTTTAAATATAACTTAAATATGCTTATTTTTACAGAACAAATGATTAACTTTATTCTTGCTTTAATTATAATTTAATTTGATAGTATTAAAAATCTTCATGTTCGTTCCTCACTCCTCCCCCTTTAATCTCCTAATCCCTTTTGATTGATACATGGCATATTACTCAAATATCAAGTTATTAAAGAAAAAGTCTTTTTTGCGGTAATTTGAACCATGATAACTTGCTTATTTTTAAAGATATTGAAATGAAATAAAAAGTTACTTGTTTTATTCTTCAATGCGCACAGTATTATAAAAGATTCCTTACTAAAAATGATGTTGAAATAGAGAAATAGGAAAAAGTAAATTCTGAAGAACCTAAAAAGCTAAAAAGAAAAAATGTAAAAAATCTTAAATGGTTACATTGATTTAACCTTTTGTTACTTTAATATTGCACTTTTCAACCTATATGTTGCACAATAAATGAGTTATTTGATTATAATTGTAATCACAGTTTTAGCATCAGGCATTTTTACCCTACACATACCATTCAGTACAGCTGCATTTTTAGAGATATCGAAAAACACCTTAAGTAAATGTTATATACATTTTTACAGAGAATATGGACATATAATTATTTTTTTCATGCTCCTTCTGGTTGATTCCCAAAACTGGAAAACGCAGTTTTTTTTTAAACACCTTGTATTGGACAACCAAAATCATCAACCAATAAGTCAGACATATCCCCACTTCTATATTGATTTTGGGGTCTTGGAGGTCCTGTCCCTTGAATCCCCGTACTGTGGTCTAGTATCATATTCATAATACTTCTTTCCAGAAAAAACATCATCTTGTATTTGGGAATAAGTTATTTCCACATCCAAATTTTCATTTAAATCAAAACATGAAATTTGAAATTGAAATTTAAGTATAAGCTTCTACGTTTGACAGCTCTGTGACATAATCAGCCACTAGAAATTTGTGGGTTTTTTTCCCAGTTGTTTTAGTTGTCACAAAAAAATAGCCTCTGGTACTGCCATAATAAAACAATGAACTAACAATGAATATTTAAATTATTCTTATACTAAAGTAACAGGATGTTTGTCTGTCTGTCTGTCTGTGAGTATCGCAGGATCTCGCTAACCGCTGAACCGATCGGGTTCTCCTTAACAGGGTAGCTTCTCATATGTCCTGGGAAGGTTTTTAACTATTTTGGGGGAGGGTACTACCACCCTCCCATAAATGACAAAAAAATTGAAAATCTGGGAGACTTCAACGTCAAATAAGGTGGTATTGTACATAAAAAGTTAACTTTAACAAACAAAAACATTTAAAGTGCCACTAGAGGCCTCTAGGGGCGTAGCCGCTAGTACTATTATATAGCAATAATTTGACCACCTGCGCAAATGTAATAATGTTTTGTACAGAGCATCTAAAGAAAAAGGAAGTAAATAGGGGGGGAGTTACTAAAATAGGGTAAGAAGTTTAAAACCTAAACATACTGTACAAAATCTAATTAAAGGGAGTGTGAAAGTAAAAATTTCTCATCTGATTATCAAATCTTAACATTTTCTAAGCACCTTTCACTACACTGATCAACCAAAAACGTCCTATTAATAAAAATATCCAGGATTAATGCCTTGATTTTATGGTATTTTACAAAAAACAGGGAAAATCTCAACGTTTTTGTTTCTTATAAAGTTTGTAGGGATATTTAACTTGTCACATATAGTGGAAACAATTTACTTACAATTAAGGATTTATTTTATGATAAGAAATTGCCAATTAGTTTTTTAATAACGTAGTAATTATCTTATCAATTTCTAAGTAACTAAACATTGGTTTAAGCCTATGATTATGCTAAAAGTCAGTTTAACTGTTCGGAAAAATAGAGAACTATGTCAAAAAGTTTTGTTTTAGCTATAGAAGGAAAAAAGACAATTAACTGCACATTTATATACTCTGGAAACGTTTTCTTCAATCTTGGATATAGTAAAAATCAGTGGAAAAGCCGTTTATTAAGGAAACAAGAGAGTATTTTGCAATATTATATGAATGATATGATGTTAATGTTTCATAATCTGATGAGATATTTTCTTGTTTACAGTCCCTTTAATTGTAAATAAATATTCCTATAATTAAACTAGATGTATATTTGCCAATGTTGGATGTATTTATGACATATAATTGAAAAAGTAGGGATGTGTAAATGCCAGTGTTGGATGTATTTATGGCATGAGAAAAAAGGAAGAAAACATTTTGCCAAAAATACATCAATTGTAAATTTAAATTTATTTTATTACCTATTTTGGTACATTCTCTAACTGTTGTTGTAGTAGTGGTGGTAGTTGTTGTTGTTGTAGTAGTTGTTGTAGAAGTAGTTGTTGTTGTTGTTGATAGAGTTGTTGTTGTTATAGTAGTGGTAGTTGTTGTTGTTGTTGTAGTGGTGGTAGTTGTTGCAGTAGTAGTAGTAGTTGTTGTTGATAGATTTGTTGTTGTTGTAGTAGTGGTGGTAGTTGATGTTGATAGAGTTGTAGTAGTAGTGGTAGTTGTTGTTGATAGAGTTGTAGTAGTTGTTGTTGTAGTAGTGGTAATTGTTGTTGTTGTAGTAGTGGTGGTAGTTGTTGTTGATAGAGTTGTTGTCGTTGTAGTAGTGGTGGCAGTTGTTGTTGATACAGTTGTAGTAGTAGTTGTAGTTGTTGTTGATAGAGTTGTTGTTGTTGTAGTACTGGTGGTAGTTGTTGTTGATAGAGTTGTTGTTGTTGTAGTAGTGGTGGTAGTTGTTGTTGATAAAGTTGTAGTAGTTGTTGTAGTAGTAGTGGTAGTTTCTAATTGTTTCTGAATAATAGAAAGATATCATTAAGAAACAATAATTTTTTATTATCTTGTGTCCCAGGGATTGGCTTAGTTGCATCATGATATCAAGTTATTAAAACTACAGTGTGTTTTTTTTATGAGAACTTTTTGAAAGCAATTTTTACCAGACACATAGTCACCAGAAGTTAATGATTAATGGTTATTTTCTTTTTTTTTTAAGTGCAGTAGTGCAGTGCCTCAAAGAATAGGGAATGTCACAACACCCCTGCAATAGGGAGAGACAGTGTTTTTTTTATACAAACTTTTTTGAAGGCAATTTTACTCCTTTCATAGTTATCAGAATGTAATGATTAATGGGTTTTTTAAGACCATTAATAGAAAAACAAAGAAATATTTTGGTCTTTATTTAAAAAGGACAGTAAAATAAAGATTCAAAACTTAGGTGTCAACATCTGTAAATGGTTTTAGAGCATTTTCTTTATGCTCAAATCTTCTATCCTTTGCGAGAATGGCTGCAAAACCCTTTAAAATTGAGATAAAGAGCTAAAAATTGATACAGATACTATTGGGGACATGTACAAGAACATATTAAAGTTTGAAGGCCATATATCTACCAGGGCAGGAGAAGTGCCCCCCTCCCCAACCCAAAAGACTTCAAAATTGAATTCTTGATACATTTTTTTTATTAGAATCAGTTTTAGTCGTCCAAAAACACTTCCAAAGGTATTTTTGTCCTCAAACAAGTAAATGGGGAGGTATAATTCATAATTTTCTTAGATATTTAGCTTTTTGGTAGGCCCAGGTAAAAACATTATTAGTGGTTGGGTTAACTCAACCCAATTATCAACTCCCCCCCCCCACCCCTTAATGGGATGGAAAACAGAATAGCTATCTAAATAAATCTCCTGAACATCAAATCATATACTTAAATAATAAATCTATATAGACAAACATAAATATGTAAAATTCAAAATGAACAAATTGAAGCATATTACACAAACATATATTATGGTATATCATGGGTTTTAGAAACCTGTCAAGAGGGGTTTGTTCCCTACACCCCATTTTAGCACGTTTTTTTCTGGATGCCAAACTAACTTGTGAGAATTATAAATACCTATTTCATTTTCAACTTATCAAATATAAGGGGTATTTAAAAAAAGACCCTTTGCTTCACTTTTTTTCAATGTAAACCCTACAGTTTTGATCAAAAATGAGTAAAAATAAACCAATTTATGCTCAATTTTTGTAGTGCCTCTAGGTGCAGTACCCTTCCCCTGATAGTCTACCCTTTATTCAATAAAATCTGACCAAAAATGAAAAACACATTTGAATTACAATTTTATTTAATAAAAGGGTGGTTGGTGGTTTCTGTGCAAGCAAGGAACTTTAACCCTTACAGATTGGGGTGGGGGGGGGGGCCCTCTAGTTTTTTCAATCTCATTTTTTTTGTAGGTAAGATGGAGAGCTGTGACTTCATGACTTTTTAAGTTTAGTAATTATACGCTGGCAAGAGTTGATTTTATTAGGATATCTGGTCTGTGTCGGTCGTGGTGTCCGGTCAAAGTCGGTTGGGTAGCACCAAAATTAGAAAAAATTCTTATTAAATCTTAATTTCTACATTATGACTTTTGTGTATAAGTTAGAAACCTAAATTTTATTTAGTGAATATTTAGATATCAATGACCTTTTGAGAAAAATGACCATTTGACCGCTCCCTGACCAACTTTATGACCGGTTTATTGTCCGGCTTTTACTATAGACATATATAATAAATATTGTGGCTTCTATTACAGCTAGAGACCTATATTTTTTTTGGTAAATCATTGAGCAACAATAAAAAGATAAAAATATTAATTTGGGCTGCCAACCGCCATTTTACCGCCATAACTGCCGATAATGGCGGTTTCCGTTATTTGCCGTATTTCGGCGATGATCAGAAAAAGTAATTTTTTTTGTTATAATAAATAAAAGTTCGTCCTAAACTTTGGTTATCCTAGCTACAAAATTGGCCGCTCTACAGCTGTTTTACAATTTAGCGGCTGGCCGCTAAAATGCAGCTAAGGAGCGGTCTGACCGCTATGACTAAAAAAAGTAATTTTCTCTAAAAATACACATGAACCACCAGAAAAAATTTTTACATCTTTATCTGTAACAGGAGCCGAGATAGAGGGGGAGGCCAGCCCCCCCCCCCCCCCAATCTGATAAGGTGGGAATTGGGCCCGATAAGGTTAAGGGAAATTAGCGACTATGCCCTAAAGGCCTCTAAAAATATTTTTTTTTATTTTAAATATCTAATTTGAGAAATAATTTGTCTATTTTAGGATCAGCTGTTTTTTATTCATTATTCTATGACACTGCAGAACTATTTTAAAAAGAGACAGAAAAACATCCTGTTAATTTATTATAAGGAATATCTGCTTCTCTATAAATTGTTCAGCCAAGATTTACAACAAATGGGTTTTCTGTTTTTGGCCTTTTCTTGTTAATTTTCATCCTTTTACCAATAGAAATTATCTATTCTTTTTGGAGATTTATTTCTATTTCTATTATATTTTACCTTGCAATAAGAAGAATCCATGTTCTTATAACAATTCCAATCAGTGTTTGGTACATATGCTAAACAAAAATAACTAATAGTGCAAATTTCAACACAAGTTTAAAGAATTCATGAACACATTAAAAGTTTTGTTCATGACAGCTATGACAGTTAGGTAGCTGAAATTATTCCAGTTCACTCTATTGAACATACAGGGGATTGCAAAAATTGGCCAAAAAGATATCTTTATATATAAAGATGAAATGTTAAAGGTCAAATTATTAATAACAGTTCTGCCTTTATAAAAACTGTTTCAACCTCCTAACTGCCTGAATCTGATTTATGTGTGCTGTATACAATCTTATCTAGAGAAATTTAACTGTATACACATATCATCATAATATTCATTAATCCAATCCTCAGGCTCATTATGACAAGTTAAACCGCTACTGTTTTACAGTAACCCACATCCCCTTCTTATAACGAAATAGATTGGAAAAAATGGGAAAGGGTATTACTTTTAATGTCTAATTGAGTTTTTTTTTTAAATTTACACCTGCTTTTTCAATAATTTATTTAGATAATAATTAAGAGGATAGGGTTGTGATAACCACTAAAGGCACTTTAGGGAAAACCAACATAAAATCTTTAAGTTTTATTAATGTATCTATGGTCAAAGGCAAGCACATGGGGATATAAGTCAGTTATTGGCAAGGACATTTTTAGAATACCTCATTTTGTTCCATCTGTCTTTATTTACTAATTATTTAACCATCTATTACACCCTAGCATCTAGATGCTGTATATATGAAGGAATATAGCAGATAAATATTTGAAAACCATACCCTGGCTTTAAAAAAGAAAGAAAATAGCCTAACAGATCCTTTGCTACAGACAAAAAAGGTTACTACTTTATATAATAGGATAATGAAATATGATTAGTGTTGATTATTGTGTAGATCATTCTTAGACTACTATGCCTGTCTGACTACATGCTAATAGAAATTTGGTATGGTGTATGGTTTTATAATTAATGATTATAAATTACAGAATATATACCATAATTAATTTCAATTAATTTGGTGAGCTTCGCTTTTATGATTGTTTACATTCACTTTTAAGTTTAACACTTTAAAAGTATTTTGTCCTTATATAATCTAAATAGAATATGAAATGTTACCTTTCCCTTCATCACACTGATTCTCATCTAATAATATTTATAATTAGGTAGGCATTATTCAAATTTATTCTTTAAATCATTTAATATCACAATTCATATCTTATATAAGTTAAAATACTGAAGCTACTCCAAAACGTCTAAATAGAATAGTAGAATAACTTGACTAAAACTAAGAATGACTATTCCATACATTTATAGAAATGCAGATCAGATAACAATCTTTGGTCAAGCATTACCAAAAATAATTTAGATACATTATTTAATACTAGCGGCTACGCCCCTAGAGGCATCTAGTGGCACTTTAAATGTTTTTTTTATATTTAAAATATGGCTATTTTGCGTTTGACGTTTATTTTTTGTTGAACTCTCTTTCTAAAATCGAGAAATTGAAAAAAAATTTAATTTCTCTAGGGAGGGTGGTGGTACCCTCCCCCAAAATAGTTATAAACCTTCCCGGGACATATGAGAATCTACCCTGTTAAGGAGATTTTGATCGGTTCAGCGGTTAGCGAGATACTTTGGTACAAACATACAAACACACAAGCACACAGACAAACACACAAACATCCTGTTACTTTATTATAAGGATTTATGTAATGTGCATGTTATTGGAAATTATGAGAATTAAATTATTTTGTTTCATACTATTCATTCTTTACTTTAATCCTATAGAAGAAGAAAAATTGATGCACACAACCACACACACATGCACTAACACACACACACAGGCACTACCACACACACACTTTGACACTAAAGTTTGTTGAATGCATAAATTCACATACGGACACCTACACTTAAGCAGGGCAATAGTGCTTTTCTATTTGTTACATAAACTTATATCATTTAATATTCTTTATTAAACTTTTGTTCTTTGTGATTTTTCTTCATATTGTTGCTGTGCTACTAATGTATGTATAAAGATAATTAATATTATATAATTTATTTACCTAAAATAATAATTTGATTGTTGAATATAGCAGGGAAGTGATGTAATAAGATTTATACAAAGTGGAAAAGATTAGATTTAGAAATAATAACTTACTTATTGTGACTTCACCAGCATAACAGGTCCAATAACCACGACAATTACCTGAATATAGATAGCAGGTTGTTAGCACTGGAACATAGAATAAATTTTTCTCATTAATTTGCATTAACCTATTATCTAAAATAATAAGTTTTTTTTGTTTCTCAATTAAAATCTTTGTCTGAACCAATAGAGTTCTCAGATTTAGGGAACCTATACAAGGTCCTGGGAAGGTTTTCTATGTATATTCATATTTTAGTTTCGGAATGGTTTTATTGACATTTGTATGCAGAGAGCCCCCTAGATGCTTGGTGCCAATAGTTAAACATAAAAGAGACATGCCCATTTAAACTATTGTTTGATATCTTACTTGCAAAAAAATGATCTTTATCTTGTCATGTTTTTATCAGTCTATTGTTTTTTTTAGGTTTCAGCTTTGGTAGTGGTTATGTATTATGTTAAATTTTTCCTAAAAAGTAGGGACTTTTCATGAGCTGAAAATTTCATCTGAAAAGTTGTATTGATATTTTAGAAAGCATATTATTAGCAAATTAGCAGGTGGATAGGCAGATAAATAATCAGGCATTTATAACACATTTTTACTCATATATTAAAGGAACGTGTATTTTTCTTTATGTTATACTAATAAATTTGCCCTATACACTGCATCCATAGGGGAAGGTGTATAGTAGAATAGGATTGTGTTTAAGTTTCTCTAGTTTACTTACTCTTTGTATTATAGACAGGTGCGCCCCTAGACTCTAATGGCTCAACAATATGCATGAAAATTGCATAAATCCACCATAAGATATACATACATGAGGTTTCTCTTAAAATCATGGATTATTAACAGATTTTAATGCTATTCTTTGCTGGAAACAAATACAGAAAAACTTAAAATAAAATCTTTGCTCACATCCATTAGGAAATATACATTTACACATCAAAAACTTCTATACAGCACAAGCAAATTGATGAATATTTTAGAGAGATAATGAAATAATGACAAATAAGACAAATAATGTTTTACTTTGTTTTATACTTTACTTTGCTTTGCCCCTAGCCTCTAGAATAATAGATGGGAGGAAAAAAATTAACTTTTAACCCTACCAAGTCCTTTATAAAGCTTACCTGTAAAGCAATTTCTGAGATCTTAAATCTTTTACAAAAAACCTACTGCTCTATATTAAAGAATAGTATACTTACAAGTATAAAAGGAAAGGATACAACAAGCAATTAAAGGATACAAAAAGGAAAAAACAGAAAGTTAAAGTTTAAACTGATGAAACTAAATAAACTCACATGGAAGGGGAAATGTATCAGAATATCCGTCTTGAAAAGTTGTGCAATTTGCATCTGTTGGGCGTTCATCTTGACAGGTATCATCTAAGTAAATAATAATTTTATAGTTTTGACTTTATTATTTTTTTAGAAAACAAGGATGACAACATCTTAAAAGCTATGGAAAACAAATTAAACAAACAAACATTAGGTAATATAATGTGACAGTGTTTTTTTTTTAAATTGTATGCTCAAAAAATTATAATCTTATTTGCTATAAAATTTTAGAAATACAGAATGAATGATAGGTATTTAATGCTTCAATTTGTAAATATGACAATCTAGATGATTTACAAACAATTCATACTACAAGAATATCTATCATTTAATAAGGATTACAACAACCATAAAAGTAAAGCTCTAAAATCAGGCAGTAAAACAAACCAACATTAACGACTGTCAGAACTTAAATAATGAAAATATTTATTCTTAAGTTTGAACTAAATTGAATATGATTTTGTTGTAAAATTGTTTAAATACACGATTCTGTTTAAGGACAAACTTATATTTATGTCTTGATTAAAGAAATGCTTTACTTACCAAACTATACTTTTTTATCCTAATATAATTATTATAACAATTATAAAGTTAAGAAATAAATATTTATCATGTTTTAATTGGAGATACAGACTTTCTGGTTACAATTATAGATTTACTTTACTTTCTTTATCATAATCTTTAAAAGGAATCATCAAGAAATGTATAGAATAGGGTTGGGCCGGATATCCGGCGTGGCCGGATATCTGGCCATTTTCAATATCCGGCCAGATACCGGATATTGAAACTATCCAGCTGGATATCCGGCAATATAATCCTTTATATTTACAACAAAAATCTCTGTTTTTTTAATCTTAACCCATTAGTGCCGAGCGCCACTTTTATGGGCCGATCGAGCTGAAAATCTCAGGGAAGCTTTATCATGGTAAAAACGGAATTCAAATTTTTTTGTTTTGCTCTAGTGGCGTGCACAGGAAAGTTGCAAAAAAACCAGGTTCGGCCTGGCCATAAATACCAACCAGGCATTATGACCCGTTTTGGGCGGTTTCCCTGGGCATTAAAAACCCATTTGTAGTAAAAACCCGGTTTTTTCGACCAAAAATCGAAAAATGTAATTTTTGAACGCCCAAAGTGAGATGAACAATTTTTAGAACTTTGATACGATCCGTAATTGAAAACTACACAACCTCATGTAATCTATAGAGCTACAAGTAATATACGAAGCGATTTATTTTAAATTTAGTGTTTCAGCTATAGGTGCCGCCGTTTTCGGGTAAAAAAACCCGTTGCTCGAAGTTTTAAAAGACAAACACTACAAAAAAAGAACATATAAAATTTGGGTGTTACATATCAGAAAACGAGCATAAAACTATGGGTGACACCTATAGAGATTACTAGGGTTATTAGGGTGGCTCAAACCCTTACTAATAACAAACTGTTATTTTTATTGGTTGAAAAGTTAAAACCGGGTAATAAAAACCAAAATCGAGCCGGGTTTTTAAAACTGTCGGGTATTTATGGCCAAGGCGAACCGGGTCATAATAGGGTGTAAAAAAACGATAAAAAATCATATAAAAAATAATAATTTGAATAAAACGAATTTACAAAAAGATGTACTTGTCAATAAACATTAGATTTCACGAAAAAAATCAGCGTCTTTACTATAAAAACAAAAAAGTTAGAAGGGGTATTTTGAATTTTCATGATTTTTAAATTTTGTTGAGCTAACCGGCAAACGGAAGTAAGCTAAATTGCCTGCTCCAGGGGGAAATGAAAGCCAGGGTAGAAGAGGAGGGATTCATACTAAGAATGATGCAATTATGAAGCCGGAAACCGTTTTTTTTTCCATTTTTTGGAACCGGGTTTTAATGCCTGGTTCGGCACAAATGGGTTAAATAGCTGTAATTTTCTTATTATTGAAGCTAGAAGAAATTTTTTTTTCTGAATATGTTTATCTTTATGTAAATTTTATATTAGAAATCTCAAAACATAAATTTTGGCGGTGGCAGCAGTACTTGGCAGCGGATTTTATGAAATTGTAATAAGTCATGAAGATATATAAAAAAAGCTTAAGTTTAAAATTTGAAATCTTCAAGTAAAAAGTTGCGGTCACAGAAACCGTTTAAAGATTTCTGGAGACCTGGAGGTTCAGAACTTGCAGGATTATACCTGGAACCTGAAATCGACTTGAACATCTATATTACATATGAGGATGCACGACTATAGGATATTTTAGTATTAGATAACAAGAAATGCTTTGTTTAAGTAAAAAAATATTTTTACTTTTTACCTGAATGACCTTACCAGATTTGCTGGCATCCTGGGCCCGCCAGGAAGGAGGTATTAAAGATTTTCACCTCTTAGTTATGTGTCATACCCATATTTCGAAAGTCACTCAGTTGTAGCCCTCTACCTTTTATACACAGAAAATGGGATAGAAAAAAACAGGGGGGGGGGGGGAGGCAGGCATTTAACGCCACCTCCCCGCCCATCCTCCAACCGTTAAAGGGTTGATATTACATATTGAGGGTAGCAATAGTTAATTAGATTTATTTGCTATGGAGATTTAATAGTTACTTAATTTTTAAGTTTTAACCTTAATTTTATCCTATTATATAAAGTAGAAAGCTTTTTTTGTCTGTAGCGAAGGATCTCGCTAACTGATGAACCGATATGGTTCGATATGGTTCTCCTTTTTAGGTCCCAGGGTGGTTTTAGTCCGTTTAATTTTAATAAAAAAGTCGTTGTAAGGTTTTAAGTTATTTTTCTGCACTTTCATGTCCTTTCTAATATAAAACACCAGTTTATGAAGAATTTTTTTTGCGGGTATAGTCCCTTTCGTGACAATGCCCCTTAAGTAGCAATTATTCGTATTTTCACAGTAGCTTTCCTCCTATTTCTAGCCCCTTGCAGGGGACTCTAACCTTGCGGGGCCAATTGCCTAGCCCTGCGGGGCAATCACCTAACCAAATATAACCTAACCTAACCTAAAATAACCTATTAAAAGCAATTTTAAAAATACAACGAATCGCCCCTTAAGGTGCGTTGCTACGAAAGGGACTATATCCTTTTTTGATACTTTAATATGTAGTAATTTGGCCAGTTATCTGGCGTTTGCCGGATATACGGCCGGATACCGGATATCTGGCATTTGAAATCAGCCGGATATCCGGTATCTGGTATCCATCCGGCCCAACCCTAGCATAGAACAATTCGAAAATGCCAAAATCAACTATAAGAGCAGCCAAATATTGACAGACAGTTTGACAAAAAGACTTTGCTTTAAAAAATGGTATATCACAAGATCAAACATCATTATCATGAACCCTTAACAGTCAGGCCCCTTGCCGAACCTTAATCAGTCAGGGGGGGGGGCGTTCAACAACCCCCCCCCTTTTATCTCAGTTCCCTTTAGAGCTAGAGGGCTAATTTTTTTTTGCAAGTCCCCTGTTTGATAATGAACTTCCGACCTTAATTAAGGCAATGTCAATTTTTACTTCTTTCACCCATTTATTTAACAACCTTTGTTTTTAGGTTTTTTTTACTTAAAAATTTGAAACAGCTGTAATTTTCTTATTTTTGAAGCTAGAAGAAATTTTTTTGCAGAAAATCTTTATGTAAATTTTATATTAGAAATATCAAAATATAAATTTCAGGGGTCGCAGCTGTACTTGGCAGCTGCCAGCCCCCGCAGTTGGCGGTCGGGAAGAAATAGGTGTCGGATCTTTATGAAATATTAATACAATATGAAGACATGTAAGAAAAGCTTAAGTTTAAAATTTGAAGTTTCTAAGTCAAAAATTGCGGCCACAGGAGCCTTTTAAAAAATTTCTGTAGACCTGGAGGATCAGGACCTGTAGGATCATACCTGGAACCTGAAATTGACTTGAACACCTGTATTTCATATAAAGATGTACTACTAGAGGATATTTTAGTATTTTGGTGAGATAAAATGCTTTGTTTAAGTCAAAACATATTTTTGCTCTTTACCTGGATGACCCTGCCAGGTTTGCTTGCATCCTGTGCCCGCCAGGATAGAGATTTTCAAAAAATTCGAACTCTCAGATATGTGTCATACCCATACTTAAAAAGTCACGCAGTTTGGGCTCTTTATCTTTCACAACCAGAAAATGAGATAGAAAAAACCGGAGGGTGGGGGGGCATTCAACGCCCCCCCCCCAACCGTTAAGGTATGATGGTATCATGATAAATATATGCATTATTCAAGTACATTTGAATTTGTAAACATTTATACAAAAACAAAGATGACAACATCCATAAAAGTGAGGCTCTGAAACAGTAAGGAATTAAGCATTAACACTTGTAGAGTGTAAGAATTGAAAAAACAGAATATGTATGCTTCCATAATCATACCTAACTTTTAAATCATTCAAAGTTTAAAATTGATAGAACAATTCTAACATGTGTAAATTAACTTTTATTGTACTTTCAAATTGCAGCCTAATTTTCTAGCGAATTAGCAATTAGGTATAATCTATTGTATTCACTGCCCAACAATTTTTTAGGAAGGAGGGAAAAATTTACTATTTTAAACAGGAAAAACAGAATATAAGTAAAATTATGCATGTCATAATAAAACAATTTTATTGTTTTAAATTTATAATCCTTATTTTCTTATTCACCAAATAATTGTATTATTATTCAAGTTGTTCATGTTGTGTCATATGAATCCAAAATGCAGGGTAACAATTCCATGTAAACTTGTTTTAATAATTTTCAAAGAAAAAGTAAAAACTAGCATTTATACACTGCTCACTTTGATCTTTTATCTTACTTTATGCAAATTGATGCCAAAAACGAACATGAAGATTAAATTCAATTTTGTAGATTAAAATGATTAATAGAAAAGTTTCAAAAATGAGACCTGGTAATATCCAATCAAGATTTATTGAGGATACAAAAGTTCTAATAAGAAAATACGTTTATTTAACTTTAGAGCCTAATGTCTCATCCTTCCCTGGTAAAAGTAAATATTTTACCTGTTTTACAGATATCCCAGGGAATGTCAGCTACATTCACACAACCTCCCGATATCCTTACATCTAATTAAAAAACATAACATATTTAATTTTTCAAATGTAAATAATACCTGGGACATATAAAGCATTAAAAATGATTTTATATTTATTATTGTCTTATGTTAGTATTTTTCAATGAAGATTTGGCTTAAATGTTCTAAAATATATATAAACTTGAGAATTAATTCAGACAAAAATCACAATTTTTATAACTATAAAAATTCGTTCAAAATATGGATGAACAGACATGCTCTAATTGTATAGTAACCTGAATCAAATGTGTCAGGAGAGTTTGACATTTGTATTAGTAAAAGATACTTATAATAAGATACTTATTTTCTTATAATTTGATTATCAATAATTAAAATTTAGGCTAATAGGATAAATATATAATGCAAATATTTTGTCAAAACAATAAAAAAGCATTATATCTAAAATTATGTATACATATACTTTTTAGGTATTTTTACAGAGAAACTTAAATTTTAAGAGTATAGGTAATTTTTATAGAACATATTATTATGCAATGTTTGAAATTAATAGGACTATACAAACAGCCTTAGGGTTACAGAATATTAGCTGTTTTACCCTCAGTAAATGCTCCATAATGGGTTAATAAGTTGAAGATAAAGTATATAAAAATAATGAAAAATAGGATTTAATGGCGATAATAAAAGCCCATTATAGGAAACAAATCTACAAAAGTTCAACTTATTTAGTAGTTTAGGTATAGGCCCTTTTGTGGCAATGCCCCTTAAGGGGCAATTCTATGTATTTTCACAGTATCTTTTCTCCTATTTCTAGCCCCTGCGGGGGGCTCTAATAATTGCCAATTGCTTAACCCAGGGGGGCAAGCACCTAACCCAATATAACCTAACCTAATCTAAAATAACCTATTAAAAGCCATTTTAAAAATATAACGAATCGCACCTTAAGGGGTATTGTCACGAAAGGAACTATTCCCAATAGTTTAAATATAAAGTATTAACTGTATTATTAGGACACATTCAACAAATAATCTCCGCCCTTCCCCAATAAATACTCTTTATCTAAGCCCCCCTATCTCACACTCTTTGCTTGGTATAAAATAGTACATCGTATTATATCTATCTATCTATTGCATAAGCAATAAATTATGTCTTGATTATATGAATAGCCAAATATTCAAGACAGCTACCTGATACAACTAGCATAAACACTTTTTATCTATTTTTTTTTGTTCTTTTTTAGGGACCCTGATGTTTTTATATTTCCGAGCTATCAAATGATTCAAAGACCAAATACATAATCGGGACAGGGTACATGTCTGGTGGGGAGAGTTATATATAGCTTATGCCCCCTGTATTCTTTTACTTTAATGAATAATCTATTAGTCATTAATTAACTATTACTTCTACTTACTGTTGCTGCCAGATTTTTCTAGATATTAATTTAACCCATTAGTGCCGAGCGCCACTTTTATGGGCCGATCGAGTTGAAAATTTCAGGAAAGCTTTATAATGGTCAAAACGGAATTTCAATTTTTTTGTTTTGCTCTAGTGGCGTGCACAGAAAAGTTGCAAAAAAAACCGGTTCGGCATGGCCATAAATGCATTAAAAGCCGCTTTTTCCTAAATACCCGGTTATTTCGACAAAAAAATGAAAAATGTAAGTTTTGAACGCCCAAAGTGAGATGAACACTTTTTAGAACTTTGATACGATCCGTAATTGAAAACTTCACAACCTCATGTAATCTATAGGGCTACAAGTAATATACGAAGCGATTTATTTCAAATTTAGTGTTTCGGCCGGTTTCGGCTGCCGTAACCGGGTAAAAAAGCCTGTTTGTCGAAGTTTTAAAACCTGACATACACAAAAAAAGAACATATATAAATTGGATGAAACATATCAAAAAAAGAGCATAAAACTATTGGAGGACACATATAGAGATTACTAGGGTATACTGATTATGGTGGCTTAAGAATAATAAAACATAAAAAAATATTTAACCAAAACCGAGCCGGGTTTTAAAACTGTCGGGTATTTATGGCCATGCCAAACCGGGTCCTAATAGGGCGTAAAAAAATGATAAAAAAATCATATAAAAAATAATAATTTGAATAAAACGAATTCACAAATAGAAGTACTTGTCAATAAACATTAGATTTCATCAAAAAAATCAGCAACTTAACTATAAAAACAAAAAAGTTATTAACGTTTTTCTAAAGCACCTTTTTTTTCGCGGTTGATCCATATTATCCATATCATAGATCCATATCTGAGACTTCTCTCCGGGGACAATAGATAAAGAACGGAGTAAAGGGGAGGCTCACAAAAGGATGATGAAATTTGAAGACTGGAAACCGTTTTTTTTCCATTTTTTGGAACCGGGTTTCAATACCCGGTTCGTCACTAATGGGTTAAGTGAAAATAAAAAGGTTTACATGAGAACTTTCCAGTTGAGAAGTCAAGTACCCCTTCCCTCCCCCCCAGAAAGAAAATTACTTTACTCCCCCTCCCCTGCCATATCCTGATTTAGAAACCCTTATTATAGATTTAGACTCCCTTTTTAGCTCTTTTTGTTAATTTAAACAGGTTAGAATTGTCCTATCAATTCCAAACTTTGCATGATGATTCCTATAGTAGTTAGGTACAATTAAGAAAGCGTAGCAACTCTATAAACAATACCAGAATGTCCGTACGTCAATTTTAAACATGTCAATTTTAAACTTTTTTGACAACAAATTTTTGCATGTTAAAATTATCCGATTCTTCTGATTTTTTGAAAACTGATTCCTATTACAACAAGGTACAATGTTATAAGCGAGGCATCTCTATAAATAAGTCCCAAAAATGTAAGTATGTCCTTAAACAGTATCATCTATTTATGCAGTTTTGCAACAAATTTTCTTAAAATATTGTTTGTACTGATGCATTAATATTCTGCTAATTCAGTTCTGACAATCTACAAGTGTTAATGTTCGTTTGTCCTTCCATTTCAGAGCTTCACTTTTATGGATGTTATCATCCTTGTTAAGACAAAAATATTATCAAAAAATCCTTTAAATAAAGTTACTCTCTGACACAATTTATCCCAAGTTAAATGCTATCAAATGGTGTTTTAGGGGAACCTTAACCACCCTTATTTGTTTTTAATTAAAAAAATAGGGGGACATTTTTTGTTTGGGGGTGAGGGTGTCCCAGCCTCAAAGAAAATATTTCAAAACTACTGCAGGAACAGTAAGTTTCTTAAGATTAGAATAAATCAGATTAGCAGTTACCAAGATCTTGAACTTAAGACAAACAAACATATTTTCAAACAGTCATCATTCTACTTTTTTAATAGATAAATATTAATAAAAAACACAGTTATACTAAAACACATATATTTAAATAAAATAATATTACTGGGATAATCAGCATAGCAGCTGCGAGTATGAAGTTTTCCATCCTCACACCACCAGAATTTCTGACAATCACCTTTTAAATACAAATTATAAATTATTTGTTCAAATACTATATCATGAAAGATTAAGACCACCTTGTTGAAATTTTGAGTAATTATTCAGGTATATTGAGGGATAGGACAATGATTATAAATAAACCAACCAATCAAAATTGAATTAAAATTACCCAAGATTGTTTAATCATTAAATAAGGTAGTGTTTTTTCAAAAATATGTGGACTAGTTTTATTTATAATTCAAAGTCCCCTCCCTGGAAGTTAATAGTAGAATATTGTTAGGTTGATAAAATGTCAGCAATGGCCACTATTTTAAATTCCATAAAATTGCTATAGTAAACAATGACAATTAAAAATAATATGTCAGTAATATGCCATTTTCCATTTTAATTGAATTTATTGAGTTTGCATGTTAATAGAGTTCTAAGTTTGACATGGCACAAAAATACACCCTATTTGTAGTGTAAGCTCTTTCCTACCCCTGGACCAATATGGTTCTCCTTTACAATAAAGCTTTGTATACGTCATTAAAAAAGAAAACACATTTTGGGGGGTGTCCCCGTTACTAATTATAATTTCTTTTTAAAACTAAAATGAAAAGTGAATGCTCTAAAACCACTCCCCCCCCCCCCAATCTTCCCTTAATTGCTCCTAGAAGCCACTAGTGATGTGCTTCAGTAATGCATAAACTGATTTTTTATAAACTGAGTGTAAAAGACAATGAAAATGCATTTTTCAGTTTATGAGACAACCAAGAGGGTGAATGATAATAAAACTATTAAGGTTTTTATTCACTTTAACACAACAATTATATCAAAGGAATATTTCATAATCAAAAATAGATTAAAACGGTTTCATTGATCTAAAAAAAAGCTTTACTGTAAGTATGCCATATTGGTCTGAAGTTAGCAAACTATTTTTGTAAACACAGGCATACAGTCACACAGACAAACTAATATCAAGCCATACTGTCTCTTTTATAAAATAATCTCAGTAAATTAGTTTATAACTTTTATAGTCAATTTATAACTCTTACATGGCCATCTGTTGATGATTGGATGCCCTCCAATGTCCACAACATCTTGGCAATTAGCATCCGTAGGAGCTTGACAATACTCTGAACCTGAATTTTAAAAATTATAATCATATATAAAGATTCAAAGACATTAGCTTATAAAGAACATAATTGTATCAGTGCTTGATGCAAGGACTTCCAATTAAGAGAAGGGGATTGCTACTCTTGCCCCCCTAAAAACCTTTAAAACAAATGGTTCACAGTTCACAAGTCAGATATTTTTTTTACATTAATCTGAGGGGTTTAACCTCCACCCCCAATATTGTTTTACAAAGCCCCTTGTTTATGTAAATTTGCTTCTCATATGCAATGGAAAAAAAATAAAAAGCTGGTAAATTGATTTAAGAAATGCTTAAATTAAAAGTAGATACTTTTTCATATAACACTAATTTCCTTATTCATCAATGAAATTATTCATTTAAAATTCATCATATTAGGAAATCTTGCTGAATGAAAATTATTATTCTGCAACACAAACACTAGACCTAGATTATCTTATTTGCTATTTAGATCTTTTTTTTTACAAATATAAAATAGTTTCCAATTATTTAAATGGAATAAACACTAATTGAAAATAAAATTTTAGAAAACATTCTCTGAAAAAATCTTTAAAAATTAGAGAAAGAAACATTTCATAAAACATGAAAAATTTTATCAGATTTTTTTCATAACTAAAAAATATTTAGAAGTTGGTAGTAGAGGTGTTGCCATTACCCCCCCCCCCCCTAGTCAAACCAAAGCCCATGGGCTAATAAAGGTTAAGACTTTTACCTGTTGCCAATGCAAAAAGCATGAATAGTATAAAAACATTAGCTATTTTGTATGGCTAAATATTAACAACTAACTAATTGTTTTTATCTCTTGTGTGTGCTGTTTATTAGTATCATTATTTTAAAACTTAACAAGGACAATAAATTATGTTAATACACTTATGCAAATACTAATAATCTGAAAAGTAAAATTTAACAGATATAAATCTATCTCAACCATAATATTTAAAATTAGTAACTACTGTTGCTTCACAATAAAATATATTCCAAAGAAAAATCTTTATTATCAATGGCCTGTCTTAGTCAAGCAAATGAAGCCTAGTTATTTTAAACATAAACATAAAGATGCCTTGCTTAAAATGAATCAAGTATAATTTTAAAAGAATAGGACAATAATAGATTATTAATAATAAAAATTAGTAACAAAAAAGATAAATAAACTTTATCAAAAAGAAAAGGAACATCTAAAACATTAAAATGATATTGGAGAAGTTGGGACATTTCTTAAATGTTAAAAACCTTTGGCCCTAAGAATAATCATTGTTAAAACAAATCATGTGAAAATTTCTGAAGAATTTAACAAGAACAACAACTTCCCACAAGTAGCAAAGCTTATAATTCTAAAAATTGCAGACAAAGGGACAAAATAAAAAGAAACTTTTAGTCAGGGGATATAAGTTAAAACACCAATCTTCCAAAGCAGCCAAGTAAATTACAATAACTCCATAAAAAAAATTAAATTCTCTAAAACAATATGTATATCACAAGCAACATATAAATAAATCTATTTTTGATGGTTAATTTTGTATGGTAGGGCCCTGTAATCTGAAAGCCTATAAATATGTTTTTGAAAAACTTAAAATAAAAACTGGTTATTTTGTAAAACAGATTATTAGCATTAATAATAATTCTAGCCAACTATCATAAATAGCAGCCAAGAAATTCTTTTTTTATTTTTAAGTCACTTAGACATACAGATATTCATGTATAAGAGTAGCTTCATAGCCAGGTAGAATAGGCTTAATTAACGTAAGCATAAGATAAGAAAATTCTTGGAAACTAGAATAATAAATTCTCTCCATAAAATTCATCACTATATTTTTCATATTTTTTATTATGTATAATGTAGCGCAGCTACTTCATGAATAGGGATTTACACACTTCTGGATAGTTTGAACCAAACAATTAAGATTCAAATGAGCTCACTAAAGTTTCGAAACCAACAAATGTGAGAGCAAGTTTATAAAATTTTGGAACCATTGAAATTTAGTGTCTATTAGCTTTTTTTTATGTTTATAAGGATTTTATCAATGATTTGTCAGGAGGGGGGGGGGGGGTTAGAGGTTAGGAGGTGAACATCTAGAGGTTATATCCACCCCCCTTCTGCACTTATCTGCTTTTAATCTTATGTGAGGAAAAGCTATGCTTGGTTTGTATATTGTCATACTTGTTTAGATAATTCCTTTTTAAGAGGGAAGCTTTTCTAAAATCAGGGTTGGTCCGTCCGTTCGTTGAATAGCTTTTTTTGTTAATTTAGGCATGTTAGAATTGTCCTATCAATTTCAAACTTTGCATGGTGATTCCTTTAGTAGTTGGGTACGATTTAAAAAGCCTAGCAACTCTATAATCGCTACAAGAATGTCCGTTTGTCCATTTTAGACATGTTGATTTTTTTACTTTTTTAACAAGAAATTTTTACGTGATCTAATTATCCAATTGATCTGATTTTTGGTATATTGATTCCTGGGACAACAAAGTGTAATGTTATAAGTGAAGCAACTCAATAATCTGATAATATTCTGATTATTCAGTTCTGACACTATATAAGTGTTAATGTCCGTTTTTCCTATATTTTCCGTGCTTCGCTTTTATGGATTTTGTCATCCTTGTTTCATATATACACAGTTTTTATAATGTTTTCTTCTCCACACTTAATATGAAAGATAAAAATGACAAATAAAACATTAATCAATAAATTATTACTTGGACCAGATTTTCATGTACTCTGATAAAGTAATACTGGCAGCTGGCTAAAGTAACGATTCCCCATCCAGCCCCATCCCTTATCTTCTACTGGCCGAAAGAACTGACCAATAAATGAGTTCCATTTAGCAAGCTAATTTGATGACAAATTTCCCCCTGTCATAATATCCATGTATTCTACATCCATTTCATTAGTAACAAAACTTTAGCATATTATATAAACAAAAGTAAAATAAGGGATGAGATGATGTAATTTTTTATTTGCCTAACCCCTTTAGGATTCCCTTATCCCTAAGGTTCGCTCTACCTGTGGTGTCCAACCCTGCAGGGCTAACTAGAAACTAATATAACCTAACCTAACCAAACCTTAAGTAATAAACAAACAAACAAAAAACCACCCTGCCCCCTTTTTTTCAATTTTTAAAATTGCGATTGATGGTTTCTCTGTTTAACAAGATACTTTGTGGGAAAGTGCTGAAAAGGAAAACTAAATGGAGAAATTACAAAAAAAAATCCAAAACTTGTAGAGTATCTTAGCTACTAAATATTTTCCTTTTTATCACATAAAATGAATATACGCTTTTAGTTTTATAATCTTTAATAAAATAAGTAAACAATCCCATATTTTTTGTCATTACATACTAGAATTTTCCATTGATGTCATCATGTCAAGCTAAGTCCAGTTTATTCTTACTTGTGGCTGCGCCCCTAGAGGCCTCTAGTGACACTTGAGGGGTGGGGGATGGATTCGACCTATCCCATTTTGTATTAGTTTTAAAAAGTAAAAGTAAAAATACATTTTTTTTTGGGGGGGGGGGGGATAATTTCTTTTTAGGGGTGTAACTCTTGCCGAAAATAGTTATAAACCTTCCCAGGACCTATGTGAAGCTATATTTGAAGGAGAACAATATTGGTTCAGTGGTTTGCAAGATACATTTGGTACACACACAGAGATAATGTTACTTTATTATCAGGATATAAAAGTAAAAAGCTCTGTGTCTGTCTGTCTGTATGCTTGTGTAATATCTGAACCGATATGGTTCACCTTTACAATGTAGCTTTTCATAAGTCATAGGAAGGTTTACAACTACTTTGGGGTACCAATTCTATAGAAAAAAATTATCCCCCCCCCTACAATTTTTTTTGAATTTTTCTTATTAAAACTAAAATTAAAAGTGTGGGTCGACTTCATATCTTATTTAGCATTTGATAACTCATAAACAGCTGAGCCAATCATTGTAGTTTGTAGGATAGTTTTTTTGTAATAATGATTCCTATGACTAAGAGGTACAATATACTAAGTGCATCATTTCTATAAAAAATGAAAGTATTTCTTTTTACTGTATCCTGTGTTTGAGCAACTTTATGCACAATTTTTGAAGATTTTTTATAGATAAACTAATGATTTGCTGATTAAGTTTAAGCACTGTACATTCTACATTCTGATTTTAAAGGTTCGCTTTTATGGATGTTGTCATCCTTGTTTTAACATTAAAAGTCCTTCCCTGCCAGTTCTTATCTTTGTTATTTGTAACTAAGCATTTTAAATAATATTATTCAGCAAATTTCCATAGAATATATGTATGATAAATTTCACGTTTTTTTGCCGGATGCATAATTTTTATTTATATTTTATTTTTCTCCTCAACACTAGAGGCTTCGCCTGTATACGCCTCTGAGGAGGGGGGTGGGTTATTTGAGATCTATAGTATTTATGTATATACAGATAAGTACTTCCCCCCTTTTTAAATGAAATTTTTTGTCTGCTAGCAAATTGTTTTCTGCTTCTTGGCTGTGTTGGTATTCCCGTTACCATTGGTTGATTTTCAAAGACCTAATTGAGAGTTGGCACAAGTTCATTGCAATAAGGAAATACAATTATTTAACCCTTTCTCTCTCTCTAATGTTTTACTCTAATGTTGAGATTGATTCCCTTGCTTTCAAGTAAATATTTTTTTTTGAAGGCGGGAAGAGGGGGTAATTTTTCTCATATCACTCTCATGAAATTGAAGGTATTCTCCCTAAAAATGGTTAAAACCATCCTGGGATCCATAAGAATCTTTACAGTAAAACAGAGCCATATCGGAATAGCAATTTTTAAATGCAGACAAACAAAATGTCACTCTATTACTTTTATACAGGGTTCAACATAACCTTCATCTCTCAATCACACACCAAATAGCCTAAAACCTGCTATTAACTATACCCACAATTTACTAAACAGCGTGGAGTCATTGATCCAGCAGTTTGCAAGACTTTACTGGACATACACTCTAAAAGTTAAATCAATATTTTAATGTAAAAATCTCTGTGTTTTGTACATTTTAATGAAACTGTACAAAAAAGGACTCTGAATTTACCCGTCTCCAACAAATTATTAGTGTGAAAAAAGGCCACATTATTACAATACATATCTATAATACAAAGCAGAACAATGTCTGTCTGTCTGAAGCTTATGATCTTGATAGCCACTAGTCCTATTATATAAAGTAGTAATCTTTTTTGTCTGAGGCAAAGGATCTCCCTAACCGCTGAACCGATATGGTACTCCTTCACAGTGTAGCTTGTCATAGGTCATTGGAAGGTTTATAACTATTTTGGGGGAGGGTACCACCACCCTCCCAAGAAAAAAATTAACCTTTTTTTAAAAAAAATTTAATTAAAAATGAGGGGATGTCGACCCCCACTCCTGCTTCAAGTGCCCATAGAGTCCTCTAGGAGCATAGCTGCTAATTTAGTTATAAAACGAAATTAAAAATTCCAATTAAAAAGCAAGGTAAGCAAAGATAACAAAAAAATGCTACGTCCTAAAACTTGAACTTTAATGTGACCACGTGTATCTATAATACAAAGTAGAACAATGTCTGTCAGTCTGTCTGTCCGTCTGTCCATCTGTCTGTCTGTCCGTCTGTCCATCTGTCTGTCTGTCCGTCTGTCCATCTGTCCGTTTTTCCATCTGCCTGTCTCTCTGAATCTTAAGATCTCAGTAACCACTAAAACGATGGGGCTCTACTCTTCAGGGCATATACCTACTGGGCCTTTGATGGTTTTAAGTGATTTTCTTTTTCCCCCTCTCACCTTAATTTCTTCTAGGGGCGTAGCCGCTAGCTTGTAATACATAATATTTATAAGTTATAAAACGTAATTAGAAATCCCAAAATGAATAATCTAGCATATATATAGATAACAAAAAAGCATAGCTTCTTGTCTTAAACATTAATTGATCTATTATTATATTGATGTTGCACCAGATCTTCATGTACTCTGATAAAGCAATGCTCACAGTTGGCTAAAATAATAATACCCTCCATCCACCCCTTTCACCTGCAACACCTACTGGATGAGCAAACTGACCAATAAATGAGGTCCATAGTATCAAGCTAAATTGATGTCAAGTTTATCCCTGTCAATATATCCACGTATATCATATAAACATTTAAACATGAATTTAACTTATGGAAATTTCCAAAATAAAAGTATTCTAATAAAATATTTACTTATTATATAAAGATAACATAGCTAAAAGTGTACATTTAACGTCATTTTAATTCTTAAACAAACATCCTATTTAACAAAATATTTTTTTTGTAACTTAAGAATTTGATAACTACTAAACCGATTTAGTTCTTCATTTTAAGGAAACTTCACATAGGTCCTGGAATGATCTTTTTTTGGATGAAAGTCTTTGGATGATTTTAGAAAATTTTTCTCTTTTTCCCTATACATACCCTTTCAAATACTTTACCCCTAGTAACTGGAGGCGCAGCATCTAGGGAATTAAAGAGTATTCCTCTGTCCTTCCATCAGTCTATCTGTCTGTCTATCAATCTGTCTGTCTGTCTTTCCATCTATCAGTCAGTCTGTTTATCCATCAGTCTATCTGTCTGTACATCCATCAGTCTGTCTATCCATCAGTCAGTCTGTCTGTCTGTTTGTACTGAAAGATCTCGCTAATTGCTCAAACAATATGGTTTTCCTTTATATGGTAGCTTCCCATAGGTCCTGGAAAAGTTTATAACTATTTTGGGGGAGGGTGATATGATATGATTTATTAGCGGTAAATTACAGATTAATTTTACAAATAATTTAATACATTATAAATTACATCAATTTTTTTAGATATATTTATTTACATTGACATAATTAGGGTAACTGTACAGGGCCTTTAAAGTCAAGCTTGACTGTCCTTCGGCCCAATTTTCATTTTTATGTATTCACAAGTTTCACAAATAATATACAATAATACTAGCTATTTACAGGGTATGGCATTAAAGTAGCTTACTGGTTGCGATATTTAAATTATATTTATGTTTTTCCACAGGGATAATACTTTCTCTCCCTGCATTGAAATGCTTTGTACTTTGAATACACTTATTTTTTACATATTTTTTAACAGCTTTGGATGAATTTAATGATCTTAGCTCACCTGCCCAACTATTCCAAATTTTCGGGATTTTTACTGAAGGGAAAGTTTCATAGATTTTATAATTTGGCTTCTCTACTCTAAGACATTTTGATCTAGTAATTTGCAATGGTGTTAGAAAATTAAGCATACATTTGGGAAGTTTGTTTCTAAATATTTAGAGACAAATTCAACTACATTTGCATCCCTTAGGTCAAAAATGTTAAGAATATCTAGTTTTCCCATCAGGGGCTCGGCATGCACAGTGTACTTTAAAACATTTCTTACAGCTTTCTTCTGTAGGTTATGAATTTTTGTGATATGCTCATCCTTTGCCGCCCCTCTATGTGGGGCTTAGCAAGGCTGTTGTAGATTGTTTTTAAAGTAGTGGTTGGAAAGAGCTTTTTTGTTTGGGATAGGGCATAGACTGAGCTTGCTATTTTATTTTCTACATAGTTTATATGTTTGTCCCACTTTAGTTCATCATCTATAAGAACACCAACAAACCACCACCCTCCCAAGAGAAATTGGCGCTAGAAAAAATAACCCCTTTAAAAATTTATTATTTATTTGTCTTTTCAAATCTAAAATAAAAAAAAATTTAGATATCGTATTCAACCCTCCCCCCATTCCTCAATTGGCTCAACATCTTAAATTACGCTTTCCTATTCATTACCTTAACAACCTTAGGGACTTTGTATGAATTTTGTTTGGTTGATTCATTTAGTTGTGTGTCCAAATATTTCAACCACTAATTGTAACCTAAATAAGGGGTAATTTTGTATATCATCATTGGGGATGTACATAAAATTATTGGCCATTGTCTTATCCCTTTAGATCCTTGTTTAAAAAGTCACAAACATATATTGATTGACTAAAATAAATCTAAATTGATACAGAATAAAACTATGAGAAAGATAAAGATCATGGCAAAAAGAGTTCTTATTAGATAAAAAAAGCCACTGTAAAAATTGTCAAAAACTTAGTCCCCAAAGTTTTATATTAATGTTTTCTTATTCGTTGACTTAGAAACTTTGGAGATTTCTAAATATTCAACTACAAATTGTAATTGTGTATCATCATTGGTGATGTATATCAATTTATCGGCCATTGTCTAATCCCTTTACCACTGGGTAATTATGTCAGCCACAACCACTTTTTAATTAGGCCACATATCATAGACATAAACTTTAAAAATAATATGTAGATATAATGCTGAAATAGTTTTAACAGATCTATAGTATATTGTATATACAGATAACTACATCCTTTCCTTTTTCAATGAATTTATTTGTCTCTTACCAAATTATCTTCTGCTACATTGTATTGAGGCTGTATTGATATACACCACACAATTGGTTGATTTTCAATGACCCAATTGAGAGATGGCACAAGTACAGTGCAATGGGGAGATAAAGTTATTTAACACTTTCTTTCTCTAGTGTTTTACTCTAATATTTTGTTTTGACTGGGGAGAGAGAAGAATAGAGAAAGAGTAAAAGTATGTATAAATGGAGAGAGAGAGAGAGCTAAAGAGAGAGATAGAGAGAAAGAGAGAGTGAAAGAGAGAGAGAGAGAGAGAGAAAGAGAGAGAGAAAGAGGAAACTGTATTAAATCATTGTTATCCACACATAAGAAAGGAAAGAGGGAAAAACTGATCATTTATGTAGAGTAGCTTTTCTAATAAAAAATATTAAATAACAGTATTAAAATGTATAAGTAGATTAAGCATTGTCGAAGGTAAAATTTTATTCAGGAACTTTTGTAGGAAATTAAAAATAAGACCCATTGCCCTATCTCTTAATATCCATGAGAAAAAAGAATTAATTTAAAATATACAACATAATTAACAGTCATTTTAACATTTGCAGTTAGGGATCTTAAAGGACAAGACAAATAGACGTCAGATTGATGTACATTTCCAGATAGATAGTGGTAGATGTTTATTTTTCAAAGCTACCAAATATTCTTGAATTAATGCTGTTTGTTACTGCTAAAATTTCAATCTGGACAAAGCTCTTTAAATGAATATTTCATAGTCATCTACAGCTGTTAAAAGGGAGTTGGTTAAATGTAGATAAATCAGACAGAGGCTTATTAATGGTTAAATTGGCCTAAATTTTTGCTTTTCTGACTTGGCTGATTGGGTGACATTGACAGTGGCTGATGATGTGGCTTTTGTAAGCCATGCTTGACTGTTGGTGGTTGTTGTTGTTGTGGCTGTTACATATTTGTTTAGCAATAACTTTCAGAGAGGGAGAGGACACTAGACTATTTATCACACTAGTCCCTAAAGTTTTATAACAACAAGCTAGGTGAGTTTGCATTTTATTGGTTAGTTCATGACATCAAATGTCCAAAGTTTCAACTATTAATTGTAATATACAGAATGGGTAATTTTATTTATTATTGGGGATGTACATCAATTTATTGACCATTGTCTTACCCCTTTAAATTCCTTCATAAATTTTCATATTTTTAAAATTGTTAATATCTAGTTTTCTACATTCTACTAGTTTTCTACCTACATACGTTGTTGAAAACCAATAATTTAATTAATTCTTTGATTAATTCCAAGAAGTACCTACCAAAATGTTATTCCAATAAAAATCAACACCCATAAATTAAACAAGCAGTTGAACCTACTCAACATTTCTCAACATTTCACTGTTAAAATTTTATGCACTTTCTTATGTTTTTATTATAAATTATGTTTTAATGTTTCAGTTATTTAGATGACTAAGAATATCAGTTCCATTTTTTGGGATGTCATTAAGGTTGTATGACAAATCTGTAATATCCTCTGTATTGCTAATTCAGTGGTTTTCAGAAAGGAAAGAAAAATCTTTTTTTAAAATTTTTTTTTCCACTCCAAATGTTTCATTTTAGCTTTAATTGAGCAATACTAAAGTGTTTGAGAATGAAAAATTGCATTCTTTTTAAAGAGTAATTGATAAAGTATTTTCATTTGAACGCCCCCCCCCCCAACTGATTAAGGTGCGGCAAGGGGCCCGACTGTAAGGGGTTAAGTTTGAAATTTGAAGTCTCTAAGTCAAAAATTGCAGCTACAGGAGCCATTTAAAGATTTCTTGAGTCCTGGAGGATCAGGACCTGCAGGATCATACCTGGAACCTAAAATTAACTTGAACACCTGTATTTAATATGAGGATGTACTACTAGAGGATATATTAGTATTTTGGTAAGATAAAATGCTTTGTTTTAGTCAAAAAAATATTTTTGCTCTTTACCTGGATGACCCTGCCAGGTTTGCTGGCATCCTGTGCCCGCCAGGATGGAGATATTCAAAAAATTTAAACTCTCTGTTATGTCTCATACTCACACTTAAAAAGTCAAGCAGTTTGGGCTCTTTATCTTTCACACACTGAAAATGAGATAGAAAAAACCAGATGGGGGGGCGTTCAACGCCCCCCATCCCCCCTTCCCGACCATTAAGCGTTAAAAGACAGAAAATTTGATTTTGAAATCTTTAACTAAAAAAAATTTGAAAATTGGACCCCTAACACCAAAGATATGGAAGAAAGTGTGAAAAAAAAAAAAAAAAAAATCCCTGCTAAGAAGCAGTATGACCACCATGGAGGTTTTATAGTTAATTGTGCTTCTTAATGATGTATTATCAGCGTAGTACAGACTTTTAACTATTATAGAGTAGTATTGCAATCTTACCAAGGATAAAGTCACTGTTATAAGTACTAGTACTTAATTAATTCACATATAAATGCATGCACTTTAATAACTAACAAATGATAAAGTACTAAATATAGTGGATAATATAACCACAAGGTCTGCACCTAGGGACTAAAACCTGCAGCTACAGGGTGAACTTAGCAATAACAAGTTCTAAGTCCAACTGAACTCCCAAACTATATTTTGCAAGGTATTTAGCAATAACAGCTTTTACTGGCTATCTCTTAGAGCTAGCCATGCACGTCCTTGTTGCTTTGTTAGCTGTCTGTTTTGCTTAGTAAGAATAAAGTCCCTCTAAACCTGTACTACAATAATAGGAATATTTCAGCTTTCTATCTTTTATAGGAGCTGAGTAACTCCCATTTCCACCGTTACGAATGGACTGACAGACAGACAGATCAATTGAATTGTAGATTAGCTTTGCTACTAACCATATATATGTGATGTCTTATTTCATAATGATTAAAGGATTATGATGCAATGTATATCATTACTTGCTTGACATAGTAGGGATTTTTAGCCAATTAGAAAATAGTATCATTAAATGGTTATATTAATGAAAATTTATCAAATGATATCAAAATTTAATATTCTTCAAAGTGTTTTGGCACATTAAGCTCCCAGCTTTGAAAAAAAAACTGAAAATAAGCTAGATTGGTGATTAGATAATCAAAGGGTTGTGCTTGACCTTTTGCCCAGTATGATTTAACATAAATCTTAATTGAATTGCTGTAAAGTTCTGAATTAAAAACAAATTTTTTTATCTTTACAGTCTCTTATATAAGAATCTAGTTCTTTTGCAGACAAAACTCATAAGTTGGAATCATAATAACAAATTTATGAAAAAGGTAGTTTTTAATTTAACCTAAAGTTGAATGAAATGTTTCTAAACAGTTTTCATTAATTAATTAACAATAGATTGGTAGTTTGTCTCCACCCATAGATTAAACATCTTGTTTGTCAATTCAATACCTTACAACAATGCTTATAAGTTTTTCAAAAAACATGTGACCTTAATTTATTAAACTTTTAGCCACGTGAAAGACTATTTGAATTATGAAAAAATTTAATTTAATGACACGATCCTCTTTAAAAACTTTTCTGTAACAAGTGTATCAGTTGATTTGTTTTCTTGATTCTATTCAAAATTTTAAAGATGAATTAAAAGATTTTTTCTAGAGATAATTTAAATTCTTAAATAAAATGAACAATTTTTAAAATTTTTTATCATGCGATTTTTAAAATGTAATAACAATATATGAATGATTCAAAGAATTATCATATTTATATTTATTTCAACTTAATATTTATATCATCCTTGTTAATAAGCTAACTATTCAAAAAAAAAATGTAAAAATATAGAAGTATATTCCAGAGAACTTGCTGACAGAAATGACAAAAACAAAACTTTATTTAATTTTCAATTTGGCTGTGGAAAGGGACAACTAAAGAAAAAACATTTTCCTTTTATGAAGTTTTTAACTATTATTACTAACGACTCAAAACTATACTAACTTATAGTATATGTTACAAAAACTGACAGGTCTTTAAAATACTCCTGACCCCATTATAATGAAGTTGTAACCCTATTTTTTTTATGTGTGCAAGTTATATATATGCATGTTTGTGTCAGTCAATTATATCAAAATATATTTACTGACATTCAACAGACTATTAAGGAAAATATTAAAATTCTCAAAAATCCATGAAATATGTATTTTAAGTGAATTTTAGTTTAGCCAATAAATCAAAGATTTTTAGTTCTTGATACATACTTTTTAGCCTTAAATTACTTGTATGAGAGCTAGGAACAGGGTTAAGAAATCTATAGAAGCAAAACTCTAAAAAATCGTAGACTAAAAACAAATTAGCTATGTAATTTTTTGCCTTAAACTAATTTACTTTAAAAAATACTCCATGGACTTTTTGACATCCAGAATAGCTTCTTACATAGCCTGCTGATTGTTGGTAAATATTCTTTGATCTAATTGACCAACACAAACACAAACCAAAAAAGATAAAGTATAGAATATAATCTAGGTAGAAGATTCTGCCTGGCTAGCCTGAAATAAAATTGGAACTTTTGAAAGACCAAAACGGCTTTATGGCTGTAAGTAAATAACATGATTTCAGTAATTATTCAGAAAAAATATTCAAAATAAATTCTTTTTGCAATAATTTACTAAAAGCAATTTAGCCGAGAATCCAGCTTTCTCTTCTTTATTCACAATGGATTAAAAATTAATTTAATGTGCATATTAAGCCTTAAAAAAATTAATTATGTAAGAAAATTTATATTATAAAACTAGGTTGCGCTCTTATGTTTGTTTTTAAACAGCAGATTTATACATGATAGCAACTACATCCATACATTAACTTTGGATCTACTGCAGTTCATGGTAAAATATTGCTGATAAGCAATATTTTCTAAAATCTATGAATCTTTAAGGCTGCTACCTGCCAAATGGCTGAACGTACATATCATACCCGCACACCATTTTAAGCGACATAAGAAGGCCTACAAATAATCTGGAATAGCCAAGATCCAATTATGCACAGGGAAAGCTTCACTGAAGAAAAAAAATAGGTCTTTTTTGCTCATTTCTCTGCACTGCGAGATAATTATGCATTATTGATTTATGGTTATTCCAGATTATTTATAGGCCTTCTTATGCCGCTTAAAACAGTGTGCAGGCATGATCGTTTGGCAGCCAGCAGCCTTTAAAATTCATAGATTTTTGGAAATATTGCTTACCATCTCACTTTGGGCATTCAAAAATTACATTTTTAAATTTTTGGTTGAAATAACCGGGTTTTTACTACAAAACCGGGTTTTAATGCCCGGGGAAAATGCCCAAAACGGGTCATAATGCCTGGTTGGTATTTATGGCCAGGCCGAACCAGGTTTTTGTGCAACTTTCCTGTGCACGCCACTAGAGCAAAACAAAAAAAATGGAATTCCGTTTTTACCATTATAAAGCTTTCCTGAGATTTTCAGCTAGATCGGCCCATAAAAAAGGTGCTCGGCACAAATGGGTTAATATTATCTATCTATTATGACTTTAAAAAATAAAGAACAGCTTCCTTTTTAAAAAGATTTTAGATTTTTGGTGCTACCTTACTGAATTTGACTGGACAACACGACCGACACAGAACAGATATCAAATCAACTCTTGCCAATGTAAAATTACTAAACTAAAAGTCATGAAGTCACAGCTCTCTATCTTGCCTACGAAAAAAAATTACAATGAAAAAACTAGATGGGGGGGGGGGGGGTTAAAATAATTAAAAAACACTAATTCTAAGAACTAAATTTAATTATCTAAATTGTTTGGTGATAAAAATTAAATAATTCAATTAATTCTCAGAACTACCTTAAATCATACACCTTAAATTATACAAATTGTTGATTCAAAGAAATTCAAACTATATCCTTAGATACAATTCCAATAATTTAATTAATTCTTAGAACTACCAAAAATTCTTTATTACCTTTAAATTGTACAAACTGTTGAGTCAAATAAATTCAACATACATGCGTTGTTAAAAATCCAATAATTTCATAAATTACTATAAACTACCTAAAAAACTTAATACCAATGAAGTTAACACCCAGAAATGAAACAAATTGTTAGTCCTACTAATTGTTTGTTAATTGGCACCTTATTCTGAGCTAGTAAAAGAATACCAAGTATGTAAAGTACATTGGAGTAAAGTTACATAATTATAAGAAAAAAGGTTTACTGGTTTACTATTTATTTCCTTACTGTCTACCTTAGTATTTCTTTCTTCTTTTGTATCAAAGAAGATAAAGTATAGAATAGAATCCAGGTAGAAGATTCTGCCTGGCTAGCCTGAAATAAAATTGGAACATTTGAAAGACAAAAACGGCTATAAGGCTGTTAGTAAATAACATGATTTCAGTAATTATTCAGAAAAAATATTCAAAATAAATTCCTTTTGCAATAATTTACTAAAAGCCTTGTAGCCAAGCTTCCAGCTTTCTCTTCCCTATTCACAATGGATTAAAAATGAATTTGATGTGCATTTTAAGCCTTAAAAATTTAATTATGTAAGAAAATTTACAAAAAAATATTGGTCTTGGTATTTATATCATAAAACTAGGTTGCGCTCTTATGTATGTTTTTAAACAGCTGATTTATACATGATAGCAACTACATCCATACATTAACTTGTGGTAGGGGGGAGGGGGGAGGAAGGGGCAGTACCCATTTAACTGACCCTTGAAAATTACAAATGTGGTCAATCGTACTTACCAAAATTAAAACAACAAGTGTTAATGACTTTTCAGCTTTGTCTAAAACGACCAAGCAGCTTATGCTGTCTTCACTTCAATATGAGGTGTGTATCAGAGATGTTAGTGTCTATTAGATATTTATGTTTATGGGTAAATAATTACCCTCTCATTACAAAGAACTGTTTAAAATTGTTTTAAAGTCAAGCGTGTTACACTACAAAACATAATGATAAATCATGAAGATCAAAAATATTTTTAACAGTATATATTAGATTTTGATATAAATTAAATTTTTCTAATTTTGTCCAACTAGTCATTGTGTTTTGTACTTTAGCATTATTGTCTTTACTGCGCATGGCAAAGATTCCTTCTAATTTCCCAGAAACTTTTATGGTTTTCACTTCTATTCCTCCTTATTCTATGTTTTGTATATATTTGTTTCAGAGGATAAATCCATATCAATCCAAATCCTATAACTATTAGGCCCTATGCAATAGGCATAGCCTCTCTCCATATGTTTAGGTAGTCATCTTGTTTTGTAAGAACCTATGCTATTAGCAAGGTATTAGTATTCTTTTCCACCCCTTTCAAAGACCTGAAAATGGTTTAGGGGCAAGATTTATATTGGTTCATTGCAATCTTAATTTTAGAAACTTTTAAAATGCATAATTCTGTTTTTACTGACTTCAAGCCAATTAAAAAAAAACAAGAAGAAATGAGGGATTGTTGATTTCAAATTAAAAGTTTACCCTAAGTTTGGATTATGAGAGTTGAGCTTCAGAGCAGTACTAGAACCTGCAGTTTTAGTTTTAGTTTGAAGTTTGGTTTTAAAAATATCCTAATTGAATTACTGTGAACTTTTGGAATGAAAACTAAATATCTGGATCTTTATAGCATTTTTAGATTTGAGCTTTTATGCAGACAAAACACATATATTTTTATTTTTTAAGTTCAAATTTAACATCAAAAATTTTGAAAAAAAATATTTTTAGTGTAACATAAATTTGAATTAGTTTGATATTTTAAAAGTTTTCATTAGACTTAATTATTTAACAATATGTGTTGTAGCTTCTTATCACCCAATAATTAAACATTTTGTGACACAAGTCAATACTTTACAACAATGCCTTTGAGTTTTTTGAAAAACATGTGACCTTCATATTAGCCATGTGAAAGACTATTTGACTTTTGAAAGCTGTTTATTATAAAACTTTGTACAAAATCAATTCTACAAGAATGTAATAGTTTATTCATGTATATTCATGTTTTGACTTTGTATTTTTGGCAAGATGAATCATAACTAAAATATTTTAACAATATATACATCAATTAAAGTCCAATTTAATGGTTCCTATTTAAAATCAAATATCTTTACCATTAAGTTGTTTAAGTTTTTACTTTTTTTTAGACCCCTTGCTTTTATCTAGTGTTACAATGTTTCTTAACTTAAGAAATTATTTGTATATGTAAATTGAAATTTTCTCAATTGAACCTGTAATAGTGATATCCTTGATACAATACAAAGCTCAATATTCAAAAGAACATGTTACCCTCTCCTTTGCCTCTTCCTCCCTCCAGCCAGCTTATTGTTGCTCTTTTGAAAATATTAAATAAATAAAGTGTACAACAAAAAGTCAAAACAGTTAGGGATGATAAAATAACTTCATATGTCTAACAAAATGTGCTCAGGCAAATTCCTTTTTCTAGTGATGTTATGATGTTAGAATGAAACTTTAGCTTTTGTAGTTTGAATTTAACTGATGCCTTTAACTTTTAGTTACTTGTGAAATAAGAACTATTTAGACACCCTAAATACTTTTTATACTTGATATAAAAGCAATATCTCATATCCAAAGAACTTTATCTTATTATTGGTCAAACTTAACCTAAACTTTCAATTGAATATTTAAATACTAATTGTACAATGCATTTTTAACTAATCCTCAAAATAAAAAAGAAATAGCAATGCATGACTAGAATAAGTAATAAATATTTCAGTAACCTAACATTTAGTAAAACAAATTTTCAAGTGTTAATTAATTTATAATTGAAATTAACTTTTTCCAATAAAAACATATAGGGTTGTGAAAATTTTATGAAAGTAACTGGATGTCTATCTGTGTTTTACCAAATTATATCCCAACAACTAGACCAATATGGTTCTCCGTTACAGTGTACCTTCTCATAGATTTTCCTTAACAAAAATTAAATTGTAAAATGAATAGCAACCTCCCCCCCCCAAAAAAAAATAGTAATTGTAGAGACCTCTTAAGGCATATCAACTATTTTAAAATAAATTTAAAAAATCGTGGTAATTGCAGGACTGATATAGACTAAAGCTCTCATCTAAGGTGATAGCCTATAGAAATAAATACCTCTCCAAAAACATTTTTATCTATTCTTTTAAAACTAAAATAAAAAGTAAGGTTTTCAGTTAAATCTATCTTTTCATAGTTATTGAAAAATTCTGCCACAACCCTCATATCACTTGAGTATGTATGTAACCATAAACATTTAAGTTTCTATGGAAAGTACTTTTATAAAAGCTAACACTTACTTTGTAAATGTTACATTAGGCCTAGAGCCTTTTAGCAGTAAGGATAATTATCAGTCACATGATATTCTTATAAGAAAAGTGTATAACTGAAGAAAAAAAACTAAAAAAGTCTTTTGTTAGTAGAGAATCTTTACTTCCCAGTTTTAAGATTCTGTCTCTAAATTTAGCTTATACTCGGTTTCATTGAACTAATTTCCAATTGGATCACAGCTTTAGAAATTTGAAATGGATCTTCTAAAAATCCTCAAATGTCTTGTCTTTTTAATTTCCTTTGTCATGTTCATTTACCAGTTGAACACAGCAACACAACTCTTAATGGACCCTCCGACAGTAGATTTTAGTTATGAAAGAGATGTTACTGTTGATGATTTTCCTCTCATTACAGTATGTCCTACAAATCAGATGATATATACATATAGTGATGGTGGGTATGGTAATGTTAATCATTTACTTTTAGGAATCACTGATTGTGGACCAAAAACTAATACTTGTACAGCATGGGGTTCACAAGTAAATCTTACTTTTGATGAGATCAAAAGCCAGACATTGGATTATTATGAATCAGTAGAGCGGTTGGATATAGATGGAGCAGAATTTCAAAGTACTAAAGTTTTTTTACCAAGTTTTGGATTTTGTAAAGAAACGTTACCTTTAAATTTTACCAAACAATTTGTGTTGTATTACTTGGATCAGTCTCTCTTTGATATTAATACTGATGATGCTAGAGTATTGATAACAAACAGAAACTACAGCAGCTATTTCATGCCTTATGTTGAATCTCATGTGGGAAGTACAATACTTATGAAACCCAAAACCAGACATCTCATCAATGTTAAGATTTATGAAAGATATACTTGTAAGGATGGAGAGAAACAAATGTCTCAGGAGGATTTTAAGAAATGTGTTGATGATAAAATTCAAAAGGAATTCAAGGAAAATAATATAAGTTGTTTGCCTCCATGGTTGTCATACAACAAACAATGTGACCAAACGTACCCTCATTACTCAAAATTTTATGGCAAATTTTATGAAGACTTAGAGAAAAATTACATAGAAATGGTGGAAATGTTAATTAATATCAGGTTTGAAGAGGAATGCAGGCAGTCTTGCAAAGAAACAACCTACTTTGTAAAAGAAAAGGGTAGAAAAGAAACTTTTGGAGGCAGTAATGCTTGCATAACTTTTGATCAGAAAGTTAGTGTTACAAAAAATGTGGTTAACTATGATATGTTCAAGTACATAATTGATGTTGGCAGCAGCTTGGGACTCTGGTTAGGACTGTCTGTCCTGGGACTTCATGATCTGGTTGTCTGGGCTGTTCAGTTTGTCAACAACAGCTTCATCATCAAGAAGATTAGATCTGCATTCACAAAATAAGATGAAGGTAGTTTTGGTTTTTAAAAATTCTAAAAGCTTACATTCTTCTTTTTTGATTAGTTTATTATAGTAAATGCCTAACAATGTTTTGTCAATTACAAAAGCTTGTGGTTAAATATTTTTATTTGCAGCATATTATTACAAATGTTAATAACTATATAAAATTATTTTTTATAAACAAAACTGTTGATTTAAATTTTCTGGAATTTTAATAATTTTTTTTCTTGTATGTTGAAATATTAACTCTCTAATTGAATATAAGAAGGTATCCAAACCAAGTATATTTATGTTTGTTTGTAGTTCAAGTTTTTATATTATATCATTACATATGTAATATTTACAAAGTAGACAAATACTTGACATATTTTGTTTATAACATTTTCCATATTTAATCCTTTTCAATCTTTAGAAAGTTTGGCTATGCAGAAAATGGCTGAATGGTACCAACAGTTCCTTCAACTTGTAACAAATTTGCATTTATTTGAAAATTATATTAATAGAACCTTTCCTAAATGAGAAATTTTCTTTTTTTTAATTCTAAACATGTTAGTTTCTTTTTACTTCAAATAATTTTTGTAGATTAATAATTTGCATTAAAAATAATAATCATATTATATTTTTAAGACTAATAAATGTAAAGCAAATATTTCAGATCAATCTTATAATAATTTTTTCTTAAATAAATCAATATAAAGTGTACAATTGCAACTGCAGAACAATTATATAAATAATCTCTGCTTGTTTAAAGTATTTGTTAATGGACTGATAACAGTAATATTATATAAAGTCTATGTTAAAATTTATACAATACAAAAAATTAATTATTTCTTTTTTAAAAGTATGAATGCTGAAAAATTATTTATTTAATGTTTCATATTTACATATTTTCAGTAAATATTGCATGAAAACTCTTGATTGTAATATCTTAAATTAATGTTTATAGTGAAATAAGGCTAATGTACTATTTAAATGTGTTTATTGCTGATTAATTTTTTTTCCTATGACATATTTCATGTATCAACAATGAATTGCATTGAGATATGTTTTACAAAATGTTTTTTTTTAAATCTTCAGTGTTTTTATGGTTACATGTTAATAAAATCTATTTTTAAAAAAACAAAGATACTTTTGACTTTAATATTAAAATCTTTCTTCTTTGTAAAAGCCTTATGAATTTAAAGTATTGTTATTACTTATTGTATAATGTACTTTTTCAAAATTTCAATGTTACATTCAAAATTTAGATATTTCATCTAAGACATATTTTTTTGGAGATAATTAAAATTTGCTGCAAATATTTATATAAAAATATCTGAATTTTGAAATATTTTAATACAATAAATAAATGTTTTTATAATAAAACAATAAAAACAAACACATGCTTTATCAAAAACAATTAGAGAGCTAGATAAATAACAAAAATGTCTTGTGTAGTAATGAATTTAATCAAATACTTTACAGAAAACATTTACTACAAATATTGAGCTAATTTAGATCTTGTTAATGTTAATTACACATTTAGAGCTTAGGATAACAACAATTTTTTAAATTAATCATAAATAAATATCAAGCATATAATTCCTGCAACAATTAACTAAAGTAAAGGGTAAGCAAACAAATGTGTAGATTTTTAAAATTCAAATTGCGCTTCTTGTGTTACTGTTAGAAAAAAGGTATGCATACCGTTGCTATGGATGCTAGTTTTAGGAAATAAAAAAAATCATATCTGTGATACGCATAGTCTAGGATCTAAATTTCCCAACTGACTTAAAACTTGACTTGCAAGTTGGTTTCATTAGCTGT
Organism: Acartia tonsa; assembly: GCF_053477335.1. Lineage (NCBI taxonomy): Eukaryota > Metazoa > Arthropoda > Copepoda > Calanoida > Acartiidae > Acartia > Acartia tonsa. Next base: position 815,836 of record NC_137266.1, read on the forward strand.
AAAGTGGGGGTAACTTTCATGTTATTCCATGTTCTTTTGCTAAATACTGCACAATTTTACAGATTTTACAAAGATGACGACATTCACAAAAGTAGAGTTTTTATATTAAGTGTTTACTCATATATCATTGATGTTATTAAACAATGGAAGATAAATGGATGTATATCTCTAAAATAATGATAAAAACTATTACTCCTTGTGTGGATTAAAACAATTGGTTGAAAAGTATTAAAATTTGTGAAAAGTACCCAAAGTTTTGAGCCAACTAATCAGATAATAACTTTGGGTACCCATAACATATTTTACTCTTTTTTACAATTAAAAGAGACAAGAACAAAATACACAAGAATAAAAGAAGCTTGAAAATAGATGCCTTTCCAACAATGTAAGTTTATTACCCCCCAACCCCTATCCTTAATTTTATATAAATTTTTAGAAAGGATAGAGTGTATTTTTATAAATTTTTACACCCCCTTCCCCCTTGGCTAGAAGGGGAGAGGGAAATTCCCTTTTGCACGCCCCTGAGATATAGATATAGGATATTTTTAGAGTAGCTTTTCCTTTAAAACTTATTGCAAACTAAAGAAAGAAAAAAGTACATTTTGTCCTTTGCATCTTTATGTTATTTATAGTACTTTATCACATTGGGCTTATGGTTGGAAAAAGTTGGTTAGTTAGACAATCTGTCTTTTACATTTTTGTGTTGAACCAAAGTAAACCAACTTAAAGTGTTCATGAAGCAAGGGATACATTTGATACAAAAATTTGATACATAGTTGGAATTACTAAGTTATTTAGAATCATGACCAAAATTTTGCTAAATTTGATATAAAAAGTGCCTTCAAACTCCTATTTTTAAATTTGCTACAGTATAACTAAAATTTATTGACACAATTTTGTGCTAAACAAACCTTTAGATTTGTTGACATTTCTCTTAACACAGATGGAGTTAATAAAATTCATACTTACAAAATAGAGATAAATTTCTGCTTTTTATACTGTTGTTATCAATTTTGCTTTATGACAACTGAAAAACTTGCAGGTAAGGTTTAAAAAAGTTGTACCAAATGTCTAAAAAGATATTTTTCAGCTTATTTTAGTGCAACTATCATGACAGGCAATCAGAACTAGTAAGGAATAATTTATTATGGAAACACAACTTTAGGTGCCCTTAAATGGTTTTAGAAAGATGTAGTATTAGTTATGCACAGTTGTATTCAGTATAATTTTTGTTATAAATGTTGTGCCAAAGTGCCTCAATAAAATGATCCTCAGAACAGGAGGAAACTGGTAGTGGATGTATCATTTATTAAATAATACATAGATATCCAATTAAAAATATTTTGATTGTGTAATTGTAAAACAATAAAATATGTATAGTCTAAATATTTTTTACAGTTCTTTATTGATATTACAATTATAAATGATGGCAATAGGAGCTCCTTTAAATCCACAAACAATAAAATATGTATAGTCTAAATATTTTTAACAGTTTTTCATCGATTTTATAATTACCAAAGAAGACCATTAGAGCCCAATAAAATCCACAAGCAATCAATTGGGTTATGAGGTAAAAGAGCATGCATTGATGTTCCCATTTGGCCATCATAAGTAGGTAGATTAGTAATTATACAATTCATTCATACCTCTTCTCAATGCAAATAAAAGGCTTCAGTATGGAAAAAGAAGCATGAGGCACTCTGAAATCAGAAGAAACAAATCATGTATATAAGTGCCCTTTTAAATCTTCATGCCACCTATTGCTTTTAAAGGCACAATTGCCTTCTTGTAAGGTTCCATATAATCATCATTTTATGGGGAATTGGAAATCTAATTACTATTTGGTGTTGTGTGAGGGTCTACAAGTGTACACAAAAAGGGCAGGGGGAATGAAATATTTTCCCCTCATCAAAGATTATTTATATATATAGATGTTTAGATTAAAAGGAATAAATACATTTGAAAAATATTTCTAGAGCCATTTCTATTATTGTGATAGTAGTTTGATTTTTTTACATTCATACAGTTGCTTTAGAAAGCATCATTCATCACTTCTCTGGTCTCTCTGGTCTGATCATACATAAATGTTCTGCTATTAAATTACCCAAGGATTGAGAAGATGATTCTCTATATGTACCACTAAAAGGGTCCCTTTAACATTGCCTATTTATCCTCTCAAACATGATACTATCTTGTAAAGAAATACTTTTACAATTGCTTTTTTTATTGTATAGAGGGCTCTACTTGTCTATTCTATGATGATTTGGGGGTGACTCCAAATAGGGGAAGGCAGTTCAATATTTACAGTACAAAGGTTTATTTTGTACAGCCTTCCCTTGTTCAATGGCAGCCCTAAAACATCATAGACTATACCAAAAAAGGGTAGGGGGAATTAAATATTTTTCCTTCATCAAAGATTATTTATATATGTATGATGATTTGGGGGTGCCTTTAAAAAGGGTAAGGCAGTACAAAAATTACCTCAACTGAGTAAATTATGTAGAACTTAACAAATTTTTATTGACATAATAATAAATATGTTAAATAGAACATTGATACAGGAAAGGCATTATTTCCTATAAGTTATATTTATGTGGCATTGCAATAAGTATATTTTCTAACTAAAATTTTTTCTGTATCAATGTCCTATTTTACAAAATCATTATTTTTTTAAATAGCTATTTTATTTCATACTGGGCTCTATTTGTATAGTCTATGATGTTTTGGGGCTGCCTTTGAACAAGGGAAGGCTGTACAAAATAAACCTTTGTACTGTAAATATTGAACTGCCTTCCCCTATTTGGAGTCACCCCCATATCATCATAGAATAGACAAATAGAGCCCACTATAAAATAAAAATAGCAATTGTAAAAGTATTTCTTTACAAGATAGTATCATGTTTGAGAGGATTAATAGGCAATGTTAAAGGGTCCCTCTTAGTGGTACATATATAGAATCATCTTCTCAATCCTTGGGTAATTTAATAGCAGAACATTTATGTATGATCAGACCAGAGAAGTGATGAATGATGCTTTTTAAAGTAACTGTATGAATGTAAAAAAATCAAACTACTATCACAATAAAAGAAATGGCTCTAGAAATATTTTTCAAATTTATTTATTTCTTTTTAATCTAAACATCTATATATATATATAAATAATCTTTGATGAGGGGAAAATATTTCATTCCCCCTGCCCTTTTTGTGTACACTTGTAGACCCTCACACAATACCAAATAGTAGTTAGATTTCCAATTCCCCTTAATATGATGATTATATGGAACCTTACAAGAAGGCAATTTTGTCTTTAAAAGCAAAAGGTGGCATGAAGATTTAAAAGGGCACTTATATACATGATTTGTTTCTTCTGATTTCAGAGTGCCTCATGCTTTTTTTTCCATACTGAAGCCTTTTATTTGCATTGAGAAGAGGTATGAATGAATTGTATAATTACTAATCTACCTACTTATGATGGCCAAATGGGAACATCAATGCATGCTCTTTCACCTCATAGCCCAATTGATTGCTTGTGGATTTAATGGGGCTCTAATGGTCTTCTTTGGTAATTATAAAATCAATGAAAAACTGTTAAAAATATTTAGACTATACATATTTTATTGTTTGTGGATTAAAAGGAGCTCCTATTGTCATCATTTATAATTGTAATATCAATAAAGAACTGTAAAAAATATTTAGACTACATCTCTCTTAAACCAATTTAGGGCGCCTAAACTTGTGTTTCCATAATTTTCAGTTGTCAATAAGCACAATTGATAATAACTGCATAATAAGCAGTAATTTATCTCTTATTTTACAAGCATTAGTTTATTAACTCCATCTGTGTTAAGAGAAATGCCAACAAATCTAAAGGTTTGTTTAGCACAGAATTGTGTCAATGAATGTTAGTTATACTGTAGCAAATTTAAAAATAGGAGTTTTAAGGCACTTTTTATATCAAATTTAGCAGAATTTTTGTCATAATTCTGATTAACTAAGTAATTCCAAATATATATCAAATTTTTAAAACTTGCTTCGCGATCACTTTAATGAACAAACCAATCACAAATTCAACAAAAGTCTCCAAAATAGTTAAGCCAATGAAAAAGTAAACGTTTTCATAAAACTTTGAGGACTAATGTAATAAACAGCCCATTGTCTCCTCCCGCCCTCAATTTTGTCCATATAATATAAACATATATGATATTCTACTTTCTTGATTAAGAAGCATACCTTGTCAAATTTATTGGCAAACTTTTAATTGTCATCTATATTCTATACAGAGAGAGAGGAAACTATGGGCTGTTTATTACTAGTCCCCAAAGTCTTATTTGTTGGCTTAACAACTTTGGAGACTTTAGTGAATTTTGATTGGTTAGCTCATGATTGTTCAAATATTTCAACCACTTATTTTACGCTACCAAAGGGGTTATTTTGTGTATCATCATTAGAGATTATATAAATTTATTGGCAATTGTCTTATCCCTTTAGAACCCCAATATTCTATACAGATAAAAGGTACAATAGTTTGAGAAACAAGGATGTCAACATCCATAAGTAGCGAAGTATAAAACAATCAAAATTATACGGAGAATAAGATTTAAAAGCATTTCTCAAAATAAAGTACATTAGTGAGCCTTGATGTGACATGTTGAGCCTTAATAGTTCCATATGAGAGAAAAATCACAAAACCTTTTTTTTAATATCTATATATAAAAACAATCAGACTAAAAATACAAAAGATTTGGGGAAATATGTAAAATTAACATAAAAAAGGTTCCGTCTGTCCTTTTATCTTTTTCTTTTCGAATGAGGGGTTCAACGCCATCCCATCCCCCCCCCACACCTCACCTCAAGGGCCCATAGAGACCTCTAGGAGCGTATCTGGTAGCAATCTGTATTAGACCAACAGACACATGCTGCTTAAGATGATAAAAACAGCTTAAATTTACTTCCAGTTGGTTTTACAAAATTAAAATCTGGAAATTATCACCTATCTCTTTAGATCCCTGCAAATAAGTAGCCGGTTGTATATAACCAATCCTAAAAGGCTTTATATTTATCCAGAGCAGGTTTTAGGCTATTAAGACCAATTGTATTATTTTAACACTGCCACTTTATGTAGGGCAAATGTAGTGATAATTTCACTAGTCCCAAAAGTTTTGTAATGACGTTTTCTTATTCATTAAAATTTGGGGACTTTTAATTTAGTTTTGGTTCATAAGTCGAGTGTCCAAACATTTTGACCTTAGAAGGGTTAATTTTGTTTACAACCATAGGAATGTACATTGATTTATTGGTAATTACCTTATCCCTTTAGATCCCTGGCCACTTTAAGTAGGGCAAATGTAGTGAACCAAGGAAATTTATATTCCAGTGATCACACAGTTCAGTGGAAAACAAGTATACAAAATTGAATACATATATCATTAATAAATACATTTTTAAAAATAGATAGACAGTAAAATGCTATTTACAAAGATTGGTATTTTAGTGGAATGATAGATTGATAGATGGTTTATAGATAATTAGATAAATAGATATACAGAGAAACTAGTATATTACAAAATTAATGTAGCCATAAGGGTCTTGGATAATTGCTCAAAGTCAAATAATAAATAATTTATTGAAAATACATATATTATTTGTTGTTTTGTCTCAACATAAAAATACTAAAAGATGAAATTTAAGTTTGAATTCTTTTCTCTTTTCTGTCTTAACAGGGAGAGAGAGACAGGGATCTAAAAGGATAAGACAATGACCAATTAATTGATGTACATCCCAAAATTATCCTAGCTGTAGATTACAATTAGTTGTTGAAATATATGGACACTCAATTTAATAAAACAACCACTCAAAAAAACTTCCAAAGTTGTTAAGCCAGTGAAAAATAAAAATTTGGGGACTTAACTTTGAAATAAACAGCCCAGTGTCCTCTATCTCTCTGAGGGAAAGATCTATGAATGATGAATCCAATCTACAAACCAATCTTTTCTCTAATATGTACCTAAAATAAAATTTGGTGAGAAGAAAATTTACTGGCTATTGTCTTATCCTTATATCTCTACGGGCCTTCCTCACTTTATAACTGCATAAATTCAATGAAAATATCAGGAATAAAGTTATATAGGAAAAACTAGAAGATTTTTTTTTCTTCTGAAACTGATACAATCTTTAAACCAAGGGGAGACAAATTCCCATGCCAAAAACGACATATTAGATTAGTAAAAAATGGTATGTTAAAGACAGTAATAGTTAAAGTAAGTGAACTTTCTGCGGTTGTGGGGGGGGGGGGGGATGGTCTCAACTTGAATGGGAAATTTTGTGTTTCATTATTGGGGATGTACAGTACATTAATTTATCAGTCATTGTCTTATCCCTTTAGATCCCTGAGATAGATATTCATAAACTTGGAATTTTAAGATTAAGAATAAAGTTGAGCTATGAATTCATTTCACAAAATTAAATTCAGTGCTTTCCCTTCAACATTCTTGTGGATCATAATCTCTGGGAGCTAAGAGGGGACATTGGGCTGTTTATTACACTAGTCCCCAAAGTTTTCTAATAACATTTTCTTCTCAGTTGGCCCAATAACTTTGAGGACTTTTTGATGGGTTGCCTCATTAAGTTGGATGTCACAACGTTTCAACCACTAATTGTAATTTACAGAGGGGATAATCTAGTGTATAATCATTTGGTATGTACATTAATTTATTGGCCATTGTCTTATCCCTGATGCTTTCCCCCACCCTATTGCAAGCATGGCTAGGCTATGAAAATTAGGTTCAAAAAACGAAAACCCTTTCAAGACTTCTTCATTTAAAAAGGTATTTTTTCTTTTTTTGTTAATAACATCAAATACAGTTTTTTTTATCCTAAATGTTAAAGAAATATGATGTCTGATTGTCTGTAAGATCTTGTAAACATTTTTTCTTCTTAATTTTCAAGGTACTAAAACTGAATCTTTTCTTCAAAACTATGAGAAGCATTAGATAACTAAAAAAATCTAAAATGTTGGAAAATTATAATAAATATTATTTTTCCTTTGATTTTGAATTATCAAGGATAATTTTTCTTCTTGAATTTGGGTAAAGATTTATTCATCATCCATTGTCCTATCCCTGTATAAAAATCTGTGAGGCGAATAGATTGTTTCTTTATTTCTAAGCATCTTTATTGGGGGTGTTCAAACATTACTAAAACTTTGGAGACTAGTATAATAAACAGTCCATTGCCCCCCTCCCTTCCCTGTATAAAAATCTGTGAGGCGAATAGATTGTTTCTTTTCTAAGCATTATTGTTGGGGTTGTCCATGCATTACTAAAAACTTTGGGGACTTGTGTAAAAAACAGCCCATTATCCCCTCCCTCCCTGATAAAAATCTGTGAGGCGAATAGATTGTTTCTTTTCAAAGCATTTTTGTTGGGGGTGTTTATGCATTACTAGAAAACTTTGAGGATTTGTGTAAAAAACAGCCCATTGTCCTATCCCTGTAATAGAATCTTTACCCAAAAAAACATACAGGAAAATAGCCTAAAACAACCCCAAGACATTATAAAGCTTTCCAATTCCGACCAGCAGGATAATTAACTTGCGGTTACTTTAGATTCATGGAGGGGGGGGGGGGGGGGGAGTGTGGAATTCAACCTCCTGTTTTTTTCATACAGAAGTCGAATCCATTTTTTTGCTTAATTCTTTATTGATAGAAACCCAGCACTAATAAAATACTCTTTGGAAAGATGGACTTAACAACAACATACTCGGATATGATATGATGATGTAGAGTAACTGAACTAATAAAAGAAAGAAAAGGGGTTCATTTTTTTGGCGTATTTTCTGTATATGGCGAGCGTTTGATCATATTTAAGAACAGTTTAACTTAATAAGAGCTTTGAACACAACTTTGAGGAAAATACATGTTTTGTGTAATGTTGTTGGTTTAATTGGATACCTTTTGTTGTTTGGTGCATCCAAGAGCACTAATAAAGAGCAAAATATTGCTCATCCCAAGCCCAAAGAGAAACTCATCTGGTCAGATATTCCAATACTAGCAAGTTTGGGGACTCTAAAAGCACCTCATTAACCCCTGATAACAGTTTTGCAACAGATAGAGCTACTAAATATTCTTATTTTCTTCATTTTACATTCTAAATGCAGCTACAATTTAGTTGTACCTCAAAAATAAAGAAAAACTTTTTTATGCCTTTTCTAATTCACTCTTTGAATGAAAAGTTTATAAAAAAACTAAAATACTAAAATTGATTATGTACATCATAAATGATGATAAACAAAATTACTTCTTCTGTAGATAAGAATTATAGGTTAAAAAGTTCGGACACTGTCAGTTTAGAAAAAAACTTATCAAAATTCAAAATTTAATAACCCAAAGTTTTTGAGCCAACTAATAAAATATCATGGTTATAAACCTCTGGGTACTATTATAAATCAATCCAATGTCCCCATCCCTACCTGTTTTAAACTTATGACTGTCTTTTTAACAAGACTATTTCTTCCTCCCTTGTTTCTTATCTTTTCTTATTAAAGCAAAGCTTTCCTATAATTTGGGTCCATCTGAGCTGTATGTGGAATCATCCTTTTGATTTGAAAAACTTTGGGTACTAGCCTGAATTAAACTCATGACTGTCCCTTCCAGGACCTGTGAGAAGCTAAATTGTAACATAGGAGAATAATATAGGTTTAGCAGTTAGCGAGATCCTTTCAGTACAGATAGAAACACACACACTTAATAGAGATCTTGTTAAATTAATGTACATACCCAATGATGATAAACAAAATTCTATAGAACCAATGAAAAATTAATAGGATGATAAAACTTTTGATACAAGTGTAATTTACAGTCCAATGTCCCCTCCCTCCCTATGGTGCTAATAAAGGAAATGTGGATTTTCAGAATTGTGGATATTTACATCCTTGTTGTTCCTACCACCCTTCCTACAAAGAAGGGTGTAGGGTGGTAATTTATCAGGGAGGGAGGGGACAATGGGCTGTTTATTACACTAGTCCCCAAAGTCTTTTTTTTCATTGTTGGCTTAACAATTTTCGGGACTTCAGTGAATTTTGATTTGTTTATTAAGTTGAGTGTCCAAAAGTTTCAACCACTAATTTCAATCTACAAGTAATTTTGTGTATCATCATTGGGGATGTACATCAATTTATCAGTCATTGTCCTATCCCTTTAGATCCCTGGTGGTAATTTATGGGCAACATTCAGAAAAGCTTCACCAACCAAGGTCAAGGCATTCTTATGTGTTGCCATCATATAGAGAGAGAGTTATATATCCAATTTGATAGATAGATAGATAGATAATTGGATAGATAGATAGATGATTGGATAGTTAGTGAGATATATAATTGGTTAGATAGATGATTGGAAAAATAGAAAGATAAATAGATAGATAGATAATTTGATAGATAGATAGTTGAATAGATAGAAAGACATTCTTTTAAAAGTAGTATATGTTGCCATTAGAGAGTTGGATATCTAATATGATAGATAGCTAGAAAATTGTTTAGATAGATAGACATACTTTGAAAGGTATTATATGTGTTGCCAATATAGAGAGTTAGATACCAAATTTAATAGATAGACATTCTTTGAAAGGTATTATATATATGTTGCATTCATATGGAGATATCCAATTAGACAGATAGATAATTCAATAGATAGATAAATGATTGGATTGTAGATAAATTGATATTCTTTTATAGATATTAGATAGATAAATACCAGTAAGGATTGATTGATAGAAAGATGGACATTCTCAACGTATTTCCAAATAAGGGTAAGGGTGCTAATCAAGCCACTTCAAATGTTTCATTATTTTTTCATATGTTTATTTGAATCTTTATTATTGATTTTAACAAATGTTCTTTAAAACTAGTTGTCAATTTCCCATCTTTGAGTTTTGTGCTTCGCACCTTATGGATGTTGTTATACTTGTTTTTTTTTGTCTTAAATCATATTGATACTTTTCTACAAGCAATGAGCTGGTGTTCATGTAAATACAAGTAGAAAAACGAAATATTTTTCACAATCTTATAGTAACTTAAAGAATTTAATACAATGAACTGTTTATTATACTGGTCCCCATTGACATTTGCTTATTCAATGGCTCAACAACTTTGGGTACTTTTAATAATTTTGATTGGTTTGTTTATTAAGTAGATTGTTAACTTTTTTTTTAAGTTTTCTTATTAGTTAATTTAATAACTTTGGGGACTGATTGTGTATTCTGATTGTTTGGTTCAAAAAGTTGAGCGTTAAAATGTTTCAACAACTAATTCTAATCTACAGAAGAGATAATTTTATGTCTAATTTATCGGCCATTGTCTTATCCCTTTAGAACCCTGATTATTTGTATGTAATAATAATCTTATTTACTCATAGTTGTAATTTTGATTCCTAGGACTACTACGCATAATGTTATAAGTAACGCATCTCTATAATCAAGTCTTAAATTGCAAGTATGTTCTTATAAAGCACTCAAGTAATTATTGTATTGGATTTCTGGCAAATGTTTCTTCATACTTATAAATAATGAGTTTTAAATAAGTTGCTACTCTTTATACATTAGCCGTTTGATTTATTATGCTTGGCTTTTATGGATGTTGTCATCCTTGTTGGAATGTTTGAGCAATCTACTTTATTTTTGATGTGTTACTCTAAAAGATGTAGAATATACATGGATATATTGATAGGAGGAAACAATTGTCGTCAGTCTAACTTGCTAATATGAACCTTATTTATTGGCCAGTTCGTTAATTAAGTAGTTGTTTTGGAGGTGGTCGAGTGGAGGTATCATTTTTTAAGCCAGCTGCCAGTTTCACTTTGTTAGAGCACATGAAAATTGGATGCAACATCCAAGTAATTATATATCCAGTATAAGGAAAGAAAAAGAAAAGTATCAGGGATGGTATGGGGACATTGGGCTGTATATTACACTGTTACCCAAAGTTTTATAATTATCATATTGATTAGCTCAAAACTTTTGGTATTTTATTGAATTTTGGTTGGTTTCAGCCAATTTTAGATATACAAAAGGGGTAATTTTGTGTATTAACATCTGGGGATGTAAATCAATTTATCGTCTATTGTCTTATCCCTTCTGATCCCTGGAGAATATAATATAAATATAATGCAGTTTATGAAAAATGAACAATATAATCGCAAATTTATGTTACACAGGGTGTTTCCAAGAAAAGTTGTTAACAGGAAGGGAGGGAACATTAGACTGTAAATAATACTGTAACCCAAAGTTTTATGATCATTTTATCTTTATTGGAAGGCTCAAAAACTTTGGGGACTTTTATTGAATTTTGATTGGTTGGTTTCTAACTAGTATTGACCAAACTTTGCAACTAATAAGCTCAATATACAGAGGGGTAATTTTGTTTATTGTCACTGGGGATGTACATTAGGACTCTACTAGTTTGAAATGATATAAAACTTTGGGTACCAATGTAAGTAACAATCCTATATTCACATAATTTTTGATGGGTCACCCTGTAAATATAATTGTACTATAATGTAATTCATAACTTTTCTCAGCACTTGAAAGCTTCCCTGTCAAACTTAGAAGCTTGTAGTTTCTATTCAAATCAAGTAACCAAAGTTTTAAAGTGAACAAATAATATAAAACTTTGGGTACCAATGTAATTTACAGTCCTATATCCACGTGATTTTTAAATGGACACCCTGTAAATATAATTGTACTATAATGTAATTCATAACTTTTCTTAGCACTTGAAAGCTTCCCTGTTAAACTTATAAGTATGTACTTGATATACTAATCAAGTACCTTAAGGTTTTGTTTCAACAAATTGTATAAAACTTTGGGTACCAATGTAATTTACACTCCTATGTCTTCATAATTTTAACTAGTCACCCTGTAAATATAATTGTACTATAATGTAATTCATAACTTTTCTCAGCACTTGAAAGCAACCCTGTCAAACTTAGAAGCTTGTAGTTAATATATCAATCAAGTACCCAAAGTTATTGAATAAACAAATAATATAAAAATTTGGGTACCAATGTAATTTACAGTCTTATGTCCACATAATCTTATTGGGTCACCCTGTAAATATAATTGTACTATAATGTAATTCATAACTTTTCTCAGCACTTGAAATCTTCCCTGTGAAACTTAGAAGCTTGTAGTTGATATATAAATCAAATACCCAAAGTTTTTGATTCAATAAATACTTTGGGTACCAATGTAATTTACAGTCCCATGTCTACAGCTCTAAGCTCAATATACAGAGGGTAATTTTGTTTATTGTCACTTGGGATGTACATTAGGACTCTATTAGTTTGGAACCAACCAATCAAGTAACCAAAGTTTTAAAGTGAACAAATAATATTTATATAAATAAACTTTGGGTACCTATGTAATTTACAGTCCTATATCCACGTGATTTTTAATGGGTCACCCTGTAAATATAATTGTACTATAATGTAATTCTTAACTTTTCTCAGCACTTGAAAGCTACCATGTAAAACTTAGAAGCTTGTAGTTGATATACATTTGCACTCTACTAGTTTGGAACCAACCAATCAAATACCCAACGTTTTTTGAGTCAGCAAATAATATAAAAATTTGGGTATCAGTGTAATTTTCAGTCCTATGTCTACATAATTTTAATGGATCACCCTGTAAATATAATTGTACTATAATGTAATTCATAACTTTTCTCAGCACTTGAAAGCTACCCTGTAAGACTATCGTTGACATACAATTCTTAAACGATAAGAAAATTATCGAAAAAATGATGTATATGGCCAATTATAATGCACAAAATTACTCATTCTATGGAAAACTATGGTTTGTTCATCCTACTCTTAAATGAATGAAAGTCAACTTATTATTGACCATATAACGCTTCCCTAATAATGAATTTATAACTTCCAGGGACGGAGGGGACATTGGGCTGTTAAATACACCATTCCCAAATCGTTGTTGAATTTTGATTAATTGGTTAATTAAGTTGAATGTTCAAAAGTTTCAACGACTAATTGTAATCTACAGATGGCTTAATTTTGTGTATTACCATTGAGGATGTACACTAATTTTTCGGATATTGTCTTATCCCTTTAGATCCCTGCAATCTTATACTGATATAATAGCGACAAAAAGATCAATTGGGTAAATTTGCTCTGTATTTTCTAAGAGATTTATTATAAATGAAAAAAATAAATATGATGATATTTATATAAAGTAGAAGGTTGTCAGAATGAAGCTTAAGATCTTGATAACTGCTTCAACGATTGTATTCAGGGATCTAAAGGGATAAGACAATGACCGATACATTTTTGTACATTCCCAATGATGGTACACAAAATTAACGCTTCAGTAGGTTTAAATTAGTGGTTGAAACGTTTGAACTCTCAACTTAATGAAACAACCAATTAAAATTCACTGAAGTCCCCAAAGTTGTTAGCCATCAAATAAGAAAACGCTATTTTTAAACTTTGGGGCTAGTGTAAACATTCCTCTCTCTCTCTCTGGATTATATTTCTCTTTTCCATCTATAACACAAAAAAGACTGATGTCTGTACTTCTGTCTGTCCCTTAAGATCTCGGTAATCCCTGAACCGATTGGATTCTACTCTTCAGAAAATATATCTACTGGTCTTGTGGTGGTTTTAGACTATTTTCTTTGGGGTGGGACACCCTCAACCTACTAAATTACAAAAAATTTCCCCCCCCCCCATTTTTTAAAGGTAGGTATATATGTTTTTTGAGTTCTACTAATTAAGAATGCCCCTACAGAGACTTTTAGGGTCTTAGACGCTAGCTATAGTTATTTGGTTTGAATTTAATAAGACAATTTTGATATGCCAAAATTAAAACTTTAAATTAAAAGAGCTATAAACATTTAAAATGAATATGTGCATAAGAAAAAATGTAAGTAAAGTAATTTTCAAGAAAAGTTGTCTTTAAAAACTGTTAATTTTTAGTCAATTTAGCAGCAAAGTATTAAATTACATATAAACTAGCGGCTTCGCCCCTAACCTCTAGGGGCTTTGCCCCAAGAGGTGATTTGAAAAAAAATTAAGGCGAAATTCGTAAAAGGACCAAAGAAATCTTAAGCAAATTTAAAAAAAAAATGGGGGGGGGGGTATTTTTTTTTTGTTTTTTGGGGGGTTGGGGGTGTCCTACCCCCCAAGAAAATAGCTTAAAACCACCATAGGACCAATATGTATATACAATGAAGAGTAGAATCCGATCGGTTCAGTGGTTACTAAGATCTTAAGGGACAGACGGACAGATAGACGGACAAACAGACGGACAGACAGACGGACAGACAGACGGACAGACAGACGGACAGACAGACGGACAGACAGACGGACAGACAGACGGACAGACAGACGGACAGACAGACGGACAGACAGACGGACAGACAGACGGACAGACAGACGGACAGACAGACGGACAGACAGACGGACAGACAGACGGACAGACAGACGGACAGACAGACGGACAGGCAGACGGACAGACAGACGGACAGACAGACAGATAGACAGACAGACAGACGGACAGACATCAAACTACTTTGTATTATATATAGTGCGTCAGTAACAGCTAGCTCTTGACTTTAATCAAATAATAAATTCTTAATTACTTAAATAATTTTGGCATGCTAATTTGCAAATTTCAAAAAGTCTGCCCATTACAAACATGATTTTTGGAATATGAACCATAGTGTTAATGTCATAAACAAGGCATCTCTATAATCAAGTCTTAAAAATGTATGTATGTACATAATAAGCATCCCATACGCAAGTAACTTTTAATAGATATTTGTGGAATCTTTTAAACATTGTTTTACTACAATGTTCGGACACTCTAACAGACATCTGTCTTAGTTAATTTCCTGTCAAGCGCTAAGCAATGTCAGGGATTTAAAGGGATAAGACAATGGCCGATATATTTATTTACATCCTTAATACTTATACTCAACATTGCCCCTTCTGTAGAGATAAGTGGTTTAACCGTTGGGAAAATCAACAAAATGAACCAACCAATCAAAATTTCCTAAAGACCCAAAAGTAAAAGATTTTGTCTTTGAATATCAGATAATAGCGTCGGAAATAATAACAAAGCCAAGTCGTAACAAAAGAGCAGAAATCAATTTGCTAGCAGACGAAAAAGATCCTCACCACTAGGACCAGGTCATTTATTGGTCAGTTCGTTCATCCAGTAGGAAAGAAAGGCGAAAGGGCAAAGGGGAAGGATCCTTATTATAGTCAGCTCCGAGCAACACTTAACAGAGTACATGTGAATCTGGTGCAACCTCCGAGTAATAATATATTCAATTTTTCCTATCCCAATATTCTTGAAGCCTAAAGTAGGATGATTTATTATTTGTTTATTTTTATACTTGAATTTTTTTAAGCGCAGCTTTTCTATAGTTAGAGTCTGTACGTCTGTACGTTCGTTAATTTAGGAATGTTTGAAATGTCCTATCAGATTCAAACTGTGGATGATGAATCCTTTAACATTTAGGTACGTTTTTAAAGGTTTTTTAATATTCGTTTTGTTTATACTTTAAATTTATATTCTACTTACATTCTACAAAGTTTTCATGTTCGTTTATTTTGTCTTTTGATTACATCAGAGCTTCGCTTTTATTGATGTTGTCATCCTTGTTTTTTTTCTGTATGATCTGTGCAGTTTACTAATTATTAGCAATTAATCATATCATAAAATAATTGGGGGCTGGTGGTTTCCCCTCATATCGTATTTGTATCATAATCAACCTTTTGGAGAAAAAATATTTATATTGATTATTTTCATGCTAACAACCTCTTTAAAAATGTCACCCTGGCTTTTTTCACCACTAATTGAATCACAACCCCCTGGGGAATCGCTGATAACTCTAATGGATGGATTATTTTTTGGGGGTATACATCTATTTATCGTTCATTGTCCTATCTCTTAGGATCCCTAATCTAAAGGGATAAGACAATGGCCAATACATTGAAATACATCCCCATAAAAGGTTGAAACGTTTGGACACGTCTAGAACCAATTAATCAAAATTAAATTCAAGTCCCAAAAGTTTTTAATCCAACGAATAAGAAAATGTTATGTAAAACTTTGGGTACTAGTGTGATAAACAGCCCAATGTCTCCTTCTTCCCTGTCGTTGGTTACTGTTTTTAAATAATTAATTAAAATATTGAAACAAAATTTTACAAAAATTATGTAAGGTTAAATTTTTAAATACAATTAGTAAAACCCAGGAAGGGAGAAGGATATGAGACTTGAAATTAAACAATTAAAGACATAATTATATAGAATTTCTTATCAAATTAGAAATCATAATTTAAAACTTTGTCTTATTAGCTATTAACTTTTTAACTTGATTGAACTATCCTACCATGGCTAAATTTGCAGTAAAACCATGCTTTATCTTTTAAACATATGGACATAAACACCATAGATATGAAAATCTTTTTTCGTTGTTTTCTGTAAACTCCATGTAAGGCATTTCACTCCGGCGTTGTTTTAGTCTCCGTCTGGGTTCTTAAACTTTTTACTCTTTAAAATCACAATATACTTTAAGCCTACAACGTTATGTGATTTTATAAATGTTATGTGTTATGGAACTGGCCGTTTCCGAGCATCCTGTGTTATGCCTTTTCAAGAGTGGGCTTTTCTATATATATGTCCGAAAATCACACACACACACACACTCACACACACACACACACACACACACACACACACACACATACATACTCATATATGAGATGAGAAAAAGAGAGAGAAAAAACAAAAGAGGTTTTGGGGAGGGGGGAGGGTGGATATGTTTAAAATGTGCTTTTAAGAGTTGCTCTAGTATTTGTTAAAATTTGTTGGATGTAACACCTATTATTATTATTGTTAAAGGTGAAGCTTCGCTACATTATGGGATATGTCTGTACGTCAGTTTTTTAGGGGATTGGGGGGGGGGCATTGTACTTTAAATTATACTGGTACCCAAGGTTTTTCTATTAACTTAAACCGATTGCTCAAAAACTTTGGGTACTTTTATTGAATTTTGATTTGTAAATTCTAAACTGGTAGTTTTCAAACTTTTCAGCCAATAAGTTTAGTCTAAACAAGGGGTTACCTTGTTTATTATCATTGAGTATAAATATAAATGTATTTCTGAGATGGTTTGAATTTCATTTTAGATTTATTTGCTTCGCTTTTATGGATGTTGTCATCGTTGTTCTTTAGTTTGTTTTATACCAAAATATTATTATATCACTTTTTTTTAAAAGCTGTTATTTTGAAGTAATATTGAAGTCATAATATCATTAGAGGAATTTGGTTTATTTTTAAAATTCTATTATATAAAGTAGAAATGTTTTTTTTAAAGTTATCCATAATGATCTTTCAAACACTAAACTGATAAATAGGTGTAGTAGGGTTGGTTTTAAGCTATTTTAAAATTGATTACTTCAGGCGAAACATCTTATTTAAAAAATATATAATTTATAATGCCATTATTAGAATATTGTTATAACCCAATTAATTATTGTTTTTTAATGGTGTTTAATGTTATGTTGAAGTCAAACTGCTGTAAAATGAGTTCTTACACCATATTGGATTGGAGCAAAAAGACTTTATTTGCATCAATAAAAAAATTGTTATAACCACGTTCTCTTAATTGTTGTCGTAAAACATTTGTCAAAAAATAGATAGTAGATGCAATAGGCAAAATTTTTAAACTGTGAGTCTAAATAAAATTGTACATACATTTGTTGCAAGGTTACAGGATTTTATTAAAAAGATGTCTCACTTATAATATTGTATCATGTAGTCCTAGGAATTGCTATTCCAAAAATAAGATGAGTAGGATAATTATATCCAATAAAAAGTTTTTACAAAAGTTAACAATCAGAATATTTTAAATGGATTACTTTTTGGTAACGATTATAGAGTTCCTGAGCCTACCTAACTAACCTTGCAAAGTTTGAATTTGAATTAACAAAAAGAGCTAACCGTTACCGACGCACCGATCATAATTATAGAAAAGCTTCGCTTCTAAAAGGAAAAATATTTAAATATGAAGCATTGAAATAAAGACAAAGTAGAGAGTTCAAATCTCATAAACTTTTCAGGGATATATAGGGATAAGACAATGGCCAATAAAATCATATTTTTACTATTTTTATAGTGACAGCATTTAGAAAGAGAGAGGCTGTTTATTACACTAGTTCCCAAAGTTTTATAATAACGTGATCTTACTTACAGGAACTTTTAAAAAATGTTTTTAATAAGTTGAGTATTCAAACGTTTCAAACACTAATTATAATATACAGAAAGTGTAATTTTGTGTGTTTTCATTAGGGATGTACATAAATTTATCGGCCATTGTCTATTCGTTTTAGTTTAATAATACGCAAATTAAAAAAAGGATAATCATTTTCATAGTTAGTGTTTAATAGCTTGTAAATTTTAGGTGGAAGAAATAAAATAATTTTCCATTGATCTCCCCCCTCCCTGAATAGTCTTTGCAGAGAGAGACGGTAACAATTTTTATGGTGTGGGTTCACTTTCACATAGCCCCCTAAGTTTTACAATAACGTTTTCTTATTCGTTGGCTTAATAACTTTGGGGACGTTAGTAAATTTTGATTGGTTGGTTCAAAAAGTTAAGTGTCCAAACGTTTCAACCACTAATTGTAATCTACAGAAGTGTTAAATTTGTGTTTCATTATTGGGAATGTACATCAAGACATCGGCCATTGTCTTATCCCTTTAGATCCTTGGGTTTATATTTAAAATTGGAAATAATCTTTGCTGAGAGAAAGACGGTAACAATTTTTATGGTGTGGGTTCACTTCTGCATATAATCATATTTGGATATTAGCGAGATTCTTTGGTACATACAGACAGAGATCCTGTGATTTTTATATAAGTGTAGACAAAAAACACCAAATTATGTCGTAGTCGCATGTATGAATTGGGGAAAAAGTTGGGAGTAGATGAATTTAACTTCCATTATCTTCCCCTCTCCCTAAATAATCTTTGCAGAGAGAGACGGTAACAATTTTTATGGTGTGGGTTCACTTCCACATATTATCTTGGGGGGGGGGGGGGGGGCGAGGGGATATTGGGCTGTCCCCAAATATTTTAAATACTGTTTTATTTGTATTTTGTTAAACAATTTTATTGAATTTTGATTGGTTGGTTTATTAACTAACCAATGATGATACACAAGAATACCCCTTTTTTCTATTAAAATTAGTGATTAAAGCGTTCAAACAATGAATTGAATTAACCAACCAATTAAAATTCTAAAAAAAGTCCGCAAAGTTATAAAGCCAACGAAAAATAAAACAGTGATCAAAAACTTTGGGGACTAGTGTAATAAACAGCCCATAGTCCCCTCTCTCTCTCTATGGAAATAAAGGCACACCCCACAATCTTTATACAGCCACTTAGACTATTTAATACCAGGGATAGTGGTTGAACCGTTTGAACACTCAACTAAATGAATCAACCAATCAAAATTTAAAAGTTGTTAAGCCAACGTATAAGAAAACGTTATTATAAGACTATTGGGACTAGAGTAATAAACAGCCCATTGTCCCCTCTCTCTCTGTCTCTCTCTTTCTTTCTCTCTCTCTATCTATCTGTGGAAGTTTAGGCACACCCCGCAATTTTTATACAGCCAATAAGTTATGCAAAACAAACTAAATTTTACTTCTGTCGCTCTCTCTGTCTTCTTTTTTACTTTTTCTCTCTTTCTCTCTTTTCTATCTATCTCTCTCTCTCTCTCTCTCTCTCTCTCTTTCTCTCTCTCTCTCTCTCTCTCTCTCTCTTTCTTTCTCTCTCTCTCTATCTATCTGTGGAAGTTTAGGCACACCCCACAATTTTTATACAGCCAATAAATTATGCAAAACAAACTAAATTTTACTTTTGTCTCTCTTTTTTCTTTTTTTCTTTCTCTCTCTCTCTCTCTCTCTCTCTCTATCTATCTCTCTTTTTTCTATCTTTCTTAGTCTGTATTCTCAGATTTAAATGTGAAATATCTTTAAAAGTAACCTCTTCTAATCAGTTTTATCTGCTTGTTGTCGGGGAGGTGATGGTTTCGAATCTCGTCCCTAACCATGTCAAAACTGCTTCCGCTATAATTAATTACGCGTGACGAAGGTTGTGCAATCAAAGGATTGGTTATCTAAAATAGTTGGGACGTTAGTGCTTTGGGAAGTAGTATTAATAAGTTAAATATTTCAGCATTAATAAAATCTTGAAAACAGTTGAAAAATTCAAAGAACGAAGTCTCTTTTTGATATTTAAATGTAAAAAATGTTTAAGAATATTAATGCATCAAAAATAAAGTAAGTTTTTTTTTGTTTCGTGAAATTTTTTTGTTATTGTGGGTTAAAGTAACCAAAGATTTTTAATATTCGTTGGCTCAAAAACTTTAGGTACTTTTAGAGAATTTTGAAGGCTTAGTAATGTTCAAACTTTTTACCAATAAATTTGATCTACATAAGGGGTAATTTAGTATATCATTCTAGGGGCGATTTATCAAATAAGTAAATGTAAATCTTCTCTGGAACTATGAAATGATTCACTGTTAAAAAAGAACCATATCGGTTCAGCGGTTGGTAAGATCTTAGGATATTCACACACACACACCCACACAATTAGCCATCCTGTCACTTTAATATAAGGATAAAATCATTACGTACATTACACTAGTCGCCGGAAGGAAAAAGCAGTTTTTTGAAAGGGGCTATCTGAGATTATTACAGATTCTGATATATACATATATAGACTAATGAAAAATGCAAAAAACGAAATCAAAAGCGTTCCTTCTTGGGAGAAAATCCGGGAAAAAGATTTTAGCTATTTTTAACCTAAAATTCACATTGGCAAGCCTGTATAAAAAATTTACACACATTTTAAACATGTCATTGCTTAGCACCTAGAAGTGGCAGAAAAATGCTACATATACCATTGGAAAGCTCATAACCTCTAGTTTTCATATTGGTATATAACGTTTTTGTACTATTATTAGTTTTTGAGCTATCCTCTGAAGTATACACAAGTTTTAAAAATGCAGTTTTTTCTTGAGAATTTTAAGTTTGATACTTGTTACACAAACCTTTTTTAAAATTATATTACTTAGCACCTAGGAGTTATAATTATTATTAGTTATATAATTATTTTATATAGGTAAAATTTTATAATTTGTGTACTTTCAATTTTAGTTTAATTAAAAATTGTTTTTGAAATGTGTACAGTTTGTAGTAAAAACCAAGGAGGGATAAGGAGAGTTTATACACTTATAGGAAATGAAATTCAGTATTAATTTTTGCCCTGGATGTTTTTGGGCTTGTTGTTATAGTTATTAACCTTTTTGTAAAATCTCTTATATGATTAAATCTACCAGTAAAACTTTAAACATTGAATTTTGGCACTTTTCTTCTAGGGGCTAGTGGGTTAAAACAGCCCCCAAAACACTAAAATCTAAGGTCTGAGCATATTTTTTGAGATATCAAGCCAATTTTTTTAATGTAAACCTTTTTTACATAATTAAGCTAAGTAGTCACTAAAGTTTTAATTTTGTCACTTTCCTTCTTGGGGTTAGTGGGATATAACACCACCCAAAACACTAAAATTTAAGGCTTGAGCTCATTTTTAGAGATATCAAGATGTTTTTTTAAATTTAAAATTTATTCTCCTAATTGAGATAAGTAGCCACTAAAGATTTTTTTGGCACTTTCCTTCTTGGGCTAGTGGGGTAAAACAACCTCTTAAACATTAAAATCTCAGTATCATATTTTGCCCTGGCTGTTTGGACTTGTTGTTATAGTTATCAAATGATTCTTTTTTAATATTTTCTTATAAGATTGGATCTACCTTTAAAGCTTTAAAAATTAAATTTTGGCACTTTTCTTTAGGGGCTTTTGGGGTAAAAAGCCCCTAAAACACTAAAATTGTAAATAATGAGATTATTTTTAAAGATATCAAGCTAATTTTTTTTGTGTAAAACACCCCCCAAAATACAAATATTATAAGTTCTGAGCTTATTTTCAAAGATATAATGTTGAATTCTAATGAAAACTTATTTCACATAATGAAAAAAAAAATATTTAGTCCTTGAAATCTATAGTGATTTGAAAAAAATAAGTTTTAGTAGTTTTGGAGCAGTTATACCCCACTAGTCCATAGAAGGAAAGTGCCAAACTTAAGTTTTACTGGTAGTTTAATCATATAAGAGATTTTACAATGATCAGGTTTATAACTATAACAACAAGCCCAAACATCCAGAGCAAAATTTTATACTGAATTTCATTGCCTATAAGTGTATAAACTCTCCTTCTCACCTTGGCTCTTATAAGTTTACAATTGGGGGGGGGGGGGGGTTTCACCCCACTATCCCTTAGAAAGAAAGTGTTTAAACTAGCCCCTAGAAGAAAAGTGCCAAAATTCAATTTTTAAAGTTTTACTGGTAGATTTAATCATATAAGAGATTTTACCAAAAGGTTAATAACTATAACAACAAGCCCAAAAATATCCAGGGCAAAAATTTATACTAAATTTCATGTCCTATAAGTGTATAAACTCCCCCCCCCCCCTCCCTCCTTGGTTCTTACTACAAACTATACACATTTCAAAGACAATTTTTAATTAAGCTAAAATTGAAAGTACCCAAAATATGAAATTTTACCTATATAAAATAATTATATAACAAATAATAATTATAACTCCTAGGTGCTAAGTAATATAATCTAAAAAAGGTTTGTGTAACAAGTATCAGACTTAAAATTCTCAAGAAAAAACTGCATTTTTATAACTTGTGTATACTTCAGAGGATAGCTCAAAAACTGATAATTATACAAAAACGTTATATACCAATATGAAAACTAGAGGTTATGAGCTTTCCAATGGTATGCATAGCATTTTTCTACAACTTCTAGGTGCTGAGCAATGCCATTTTTAAAATGTCTGTATATTTTTTGCAGGCTTGCCAATGTGAATTTTAGGTTAAAAATAGCTAAAATCTTTTTCCCGGATTTTTTCCCAAGAAGGAACACTTTTGATTTCGTTTTTTGCATTTTTCATTAGTCTATAAATGTATATATCAGAATCTGTAATAATCTCAGATAGCCCCTTTCAAAAAACTGCTTTTTCCTTCCGGCGACTAGTGATTATAGAGTACCCTAATTATAAAAAAATTCCCCTACTCAACTTTTAACACGAAAATATGCGGAGAGAGAGGGGAAAATGGGCTGTTTGTTCCACTAGTCCCCAAAGTTTTACAATAACGTTTTCTTATTCGTTGGTCTAACAACTTTTTTACTGACATGAATTTTGATAGGTTTGGGATATACATCAATGTATCGGCCATTGTCTTATCCCTTTAGATCCCTGGAAAATATGACAATTAAAACAATTTGTTAAAGATTTCAAAAGAATATGATTAAGCTTGTTTATGCAGGGATCCATAGGGATTAGACAATGGCCGATAAATTAATGTACATGCCCAATGATGATACAAAAAATTACCCCTTCTGTAGATTAAAATTAGTGGTTAAAACATGGAATTTTAAAATCTTTTGCTTAACAACTTTGGGAACTTTTATCAAATTTTGATTGGTTGTGTGTCAAAATGTTTTAACTACTAATTGTACTCTACAGAAGGGGTAATATTGTGTATCATTATTGAGGATGTACATCAATTTATTTGTCTTATCCCTGTAGATCCCTGGGAAAATGTAAAAAGTTTGTATAGAATTTAAGATTAAGTCTGCATTTTATACAAAATAGTTAAAATCAACTTTTATAAGAAAAACAGCTACATTTATTGCCGGTTTAAAGAAACTTTAAATACATGTTGATCAAAATTTAGAAATGCTTTGAAAAAGTCATATTCAGTGATTTATTTACAAAAGTTTTCTTGCTTATTCAGAACCTTTTTTTTATCTATATGTCGATTTATTTTATATCTTTAACATATCAAAGAGTTTATAAGTACTTTAAAAATCATGGATCTAGAGGGTAAAGACAATGATCGATAAATTGATGTACATCCCCAATAATGATATACAAAATTACTCATTAAATTTTTACAAAATTAATGGGTAAAACACTCAAATAAAGGAGTAATTTAATCAAAATTTACTAAGGTCCTCAAGAAAGAATAAGAAAATGTTATTATAAAACTTTGGGGACCAGTGTAATAAACAGCCGATTGTCCCCTCTCTCTCTCTCTGTACAAACTGCTGCTTTGTAGAAGCCTAAAGTCTGAGGACTAATTAATCAACTAGAAGCTAAATTTCATTCAACATCAGAATAGAGTTGGATTATTATAGCAAAATTGAAAAAAAGCAAACATTAATTTTAACTCAAGACTTGAATTATAAATATTTTTTTCTTGTATTACTAAAAGAGAAGCTCTTTTTTTAAAATTTAGGCATGTTGTAATTGATATATCCATTTCAAACTTTGATTGATGATTCCTGTAACAGTTAGGTACGATATAGAAAGTATAGCATCTTTTTAATTGTTACGAAAAAAACTTTGTTTCTGTTTGTTTGTTCTATTGTTTGATTTCAGAGCTTTGATTTTATTTATATAGTCAAATTTGTCTTATAGTTACAGCAGATTTAAATTGTATATAATTACATTATTGATATACTGGGTTTGCTATATTAACATTTTGCTGACTTAAACCCCAGCCCATTACAAATTAAAATGATAATCT
The DNA here is from genome assembly GCF_053477335.1 of Acartia tonsa. NCBI lineage: Eukaryota > Metazoa > Arthropoda > Copepoda > Calanoida > Acartiidae > Acartia > Acartia tonsa. The sequence continues at coordinate 840,573 of NC_137266.1, forward strand.
GGAGAAGTTAATCTATTTCAAGCTAAGGTTTCCCCCCTAATAACTATTTCAGAGAATTTTTAAAAATTAGTCCTCAATTCATGATGTCTTAAGGGATAAGACAATGGTCAATAATTTATATACATCCCCAATGATGATAAACAAAATGATGATCTGAAAGAGTTGATCTATTTCAAGCTAAGGTTTCCCCCCTAATTACTATTTTATAGAATTTTTAAGATTCATTTCATGGTGTCTTAAGGGATAAGACAATGGACAATATATTGATATACATTCCCAATGATGATAAATAAAATCATAATCTGGAGAAGGTAATCTATTTCAATATAAGGTTTCCCCTAATAACTATTTCATAGAATTTTTTAAAATTAGTCCTTAAATTCAAATTGTCAGAGATTGTAAAGGATAAGACAATAGACAATACATTTATACTTGTAACTAGTTTTTTATAAAAAAAAGCTAGTCATTCTGTAGATTAAAATTCTAATTTGAAAACTTGTAACACCACTAGCTTTAAACCAAGAGAATCAGCATTAAAAATTATTACCCAAAGTTTTTGATCCCACAAATTCCCTAACTAGGTTATAAAACTTTGGGTACCAGTATCAATACACAAATTTATTTTTACGATATGTCATACTACTTTAAGTAGAAAAAAAAACTGGAATAGCATCCAAAAAAGTATATATTTTTATAAATAATGTATAAAGTTGTGTTTTAAAATCTATAATAATTAATACAAATGTTCAAAAAATATATCAGAAGAAAACCTTTCTTTGTTATAAATGTGTCAATAACATTGATAAATATTCTTTCTCATCTAAAAGGGAATAAAATATAAGCCTATGTGTCCTATTTCACAGTGGGGTAGAGAGGGATAAAAACATTATTTCTCATCTGAAAGGAAATAAAATATAAGCATATATGGCCTGTTTCAAAATGGGTTTGAGAGGTATACAAATATTTTTTTCTTGTATAAAAATTAATAAAATATAAGCCTATGTGTCCTATTTCACAGTGGGGTAGAGAGGGATAAAAATATTCTTTCTCATATAAAAGGAATCATAATTGACTTTAATCTTGGAATCTTTGCTAAAAATCTTACACTTTTTACTGTATTAAGAGTAAAATATGTTAAATGTTTTGGTTATCAAGAAATTCTAAAGACTATAACATTTTTTTTACTTTAAACATTATAAGAAAATTATTTTGTCCAATTTTTTTTCCATAGAACGATGTGAAATAAATTGAAAGAATATTGATATCCAATACCTTCTAACTACTCCAATTTTTTGCATTCTATCTTTATCAACATTTTTTTTCTCTTTAAGGCCTTTTCTCTCCAAATTCCTACAGTGTGAAACGAATGAAATAGTAGTAGAAAGTTCTAAAGTTGACATTATTTCTTAAAGTGCCTTATAGAGCACAAAATCCCATGTTAAATTTGAATCAAATGAAATGAAGGAAGGTTTTTTGTTTGTTTATTACTTTACATTTTAGTTTGGGTTGGGTTATATTAGGATCTGGAAATTTAGGGGGTTAGGCCACCGCAGGTAGAGACCCTAAAGAGTGTTTGTCACCCACAGGGGTAAGACATTGGAAACAACTCCTCTCTTTTTTAAAAAAAAAACATGAGAAGGGGGGGGTGGGTTATAAGTTCTTGATGAGCATTTTAAGAAATAAAAACTATTTTTCATGTCCTATATTTTCTTTTCTGTTATTCAAATAAAATATAAATCTTAGAATAGTTGGTTTCTTCTTTTCAGAGTTGTATCAAATTGGTCCTTAACAGGTTTTACGCTATTTTGGAGTGGTGTAAGATAGACCTTTTTTGATTTTGCTGTGGAAAATATTTTATCTGTTTTTTATTATAACTGTTTTAAACTTTTTTTCAGCAGTGAAATGAAATGGATGTTATTAACAAAGTGACAAAGTGAATGTGTAAAATTTAAAAAAAATGATTGCTAAAAAAATGTGGATTTTTTTCATAACTGCAGCTATTATACAGAAAGGTAGGTTTTCTCTTAATTAAAAAAATTTCTGTGAAACTTTTCAAATAAACTTATAGTAAGTTACCGAATTATATATGTTTTTATGGCTTTCAGTTAATTTCCAAAATCTAATAATTATTTCACAAGGTAATAGTAAATTTAGAAACTAGTCATTAGATAGGTTGGCTTTTTTTATTAAAATTAGTGAAAATCTACAATCTCAGAATTATCCGAACATACATGTTAAAATAAAAATATTTTGTTAGCTCGGGCCTTGAGCTCCTTGGGGCTAACAAAACTGCTTTGAATCTTTTATATTTTTCATTGTAATATCCATGGAGCTATCTATAATACAATGCTAAAATAACTAACTTATAATTTAATTTTGTCCTAGAATTTTAATAATTAGAACATTGTGTAAATTTTGAATATTGTTTATAATTTGAGACTCTTTTTACTGATTAAAGTATTTACATAAATCACCTTCTTATAATTACTTTTTTGAATGATTTATGGGCTGTTTTGTAGAAGCGAAGCTACTATATAATTGGAGTATTTCTTTACGTCATATTACTTTTTAGTCTACAATTGTTACACAATATTGCAAACATTTCCTAAATATATCATAGTTTTTAAAATATATTATTTTATAGATTTATTTTAATTTGTTAAATTATAGTATTGTTCTGATCTAATTTATGTTTATTTTGCTTAAATTAAAGTGTAAATAATATATATAGGTGATAGACTTTGGTTAAATTTTATGAATTTTTCTTGGAACTTCTTAAAAGTTTTATAAATAGTTTGTATTTGATTAAGATTAGATCTAATAATACATGTTAAAGTTACAACTTTACTTCATACAAGTACAGAAAGACTTATATAAACATTTAACATAAAATGAAGTAATTTTGTTAGGAGCTACTATATGATTCAAAATGTCCGTCTGTTAGCTTTGATAAACGTTATCTACTCTGCTAATATTAAAGATAAATGGCCTCTAGGGGCGAACCCACTAGTAACAAAAAAGCTACGTTAAAAAGAAAACTAAATCTATCAAGCTGTTTACAAGATCTTAAAGATCAAATATATAGAAATATAAAAATAAAAGTCAAAATAATTTGAATGATTGAAAAACAATTATAATAGAAAGAAAGTTACTAATGAGTGAAATATAATCCAACAAATTGTTAACATAACTCTAAATCAAGGATCTAAAGGGATAAGACATAGACGCTAAATTTATATATATATCCCCGATGATGGCACACAAAATAACACTTTCCGTAGATTACAATTAGTAGTAAAACGTTAGGACACCTAACTTAATGAACTAAACAATCAAAGTCTCCAAAGTTTTTAAGCCAGCGAATAAGATAATCTTATTATAAAACTTTTGGGACTAGTGTAATTAACAGCCCAATGTCCCCTGAACCTGACTTTAAATACTTTAAATTTGTTATAGCCTTCTAACAATAATACACTAAAACAAATATATCCATAAGTAGCGAAGCAATAAGAATAATATAATTATATCATATTAATTACTGAAATATAAAACTTGTTAACATAACTTTAAATTCTTTAAATTTGATGTAGATAGATATATAGAAAGATTGGTAAATAGATTGATCAAACACTTTGACTAGTTTCTATTTATTTTGCTATTAAAGTATAGATAGATGGATAAATATATAGTTAGTTAGATAGATAGATAGATAGATAGATAGATAGATAGATAGATAGATAGATAGATAGATAGATAGATAGATAGATAGATAGATAGATAGATAGATAGATAGATAGATAGATAGATAGATAGATAGATAGATAGATAGATAGATAGATAGATAGATAGATAGATAGATAGATAGATAGATAGATAGATAGATAGATAGATAGATAGATAGATAGATAGATAGATAGATAGATAGATAGATAGATAGATAGATAGATAGATAGATAGATAGATAGATAGATAGATAGATAGATAGATAGATAGATAGATAGATAGATAGATAGATAGATAGATAGATAGATAGATAGATAGATAGATAGATAGATAGATAGATAGATAGATAGATAGATAGATAGATAGATAGATAGATAGATAGATAGATAGATAGATAGATAGATAGATAGATAGATAGATAGATAGATAGATAGATAGATAGATAGATAGATAGATAGATAGATAGATAGATAGATAGATAGATAGATAGATAGATAGATAGATAGATAGATAGATAGATAGATAGATAGATAGATAGATAGATAGATAGATAGATAGATAGATAGATAGATAGATAAATAGATAGATAGATAGATAGATAAAAAGATTAGTAAACAAATTTATTTGCCATTAAAGTATAAAAATTGTAGAAATTCTCCAAATTTGTATATTATATAGTTGTAATTTTTGCCGCTAGGCGGCTCATTTCCAAATAAATAAAAGTAAATCTGACCCAAAATTTGAACATTAAGATTATGTCAGAACATTAAAATCACATTAAAAATAAAAAAACAACATATTTTTATAATTGTTTGTTATTTTAGTCCCATCTGTAAAGTATTAGTATTTCTCAGATTATTTTTAGTTGGTTTTTGAATTTAGCTAATTTTGTAAGCGCTGAAGATTGTATTCAGCGTTATAATTACATAGAGCCTGTTAATTTAGTAACAGTTTGTATGTACTGAAGGATCTCGCAAACAACTGAACTCATATGGTTCTCGTTAACAAAGTCCTTTAAATCAGGAAGGATGGAACAGTATTTAAGTTAAATAAGTTTATTGTCATTTCAACAACTAATTATGAAATACAGAAGGGGTAATTTTGTGTATCATCATGGTAATTTATATCAATTTATCGGCTTTGTCGGATCCCTGACTTGAAATTTATTTTATTTTTGCCATTAAAGTATAAAAATTATGTAAATTTTCCAGATTTGTATATTATATAGTTTGAATTTTTGCCGATAGGCGGCTCATTTTCAAATAAATAAATGTAAATCTGACCCAAAATTTGAACATTAAGATAAAGTCAGAAAATAAATATCATATTAAATAAAAAGAATAAAACATATTTTAAAAATTATTTGTTAGTTAATGTTGCATTTTTAATTGGTCAGGCTCCTATTTTAGTCCCATCTAATAAGTTCCAAAATTTCCTAAATGTTTTACAGAATTAAATTATCTATTATCTTTTGATTTGGATATTTTGTAAGCGCTGATGATTGTATTCAGCGTTGTATTTATTATTAAATTTAGTATTAATTTAGTTACAGTCTGTTTGTACTGAAGGAATCTTGCTAACCACTGAACCACTATGGTTCTCTTTAAAATGTCCTTTAAATCAGGAAGGAAGGAATGATATTTAAGTTGATTGTCTAAAAATTTCAACCACTAACTATGATACACAAAAGGAGTAATTTTGTGCATCATCAGTGGAGATTTACATCAATTTATCGGTCTCATCCTTTTAGATTCCAGACTTACTTAATATGTAATTGCATTTGGGTCAAACCTTATCAAATCAAACTTTAGTTATTATCAAGTTATTATTACATATACCAGTGGCTAATGATACACAAAATTACACTTTCTGTACATTTCTGTATATTCAGTAAATGTCACCAAAATTGTTGTCCAACGAACATGTCTTTTGTGAACTAGGTATAAGAAAAAGTTATTATAAACTAAAACTTAGTTACTTTAGAAAAGCTTTGCTTTTTATGATACTAACATGTATGTATAGTTTGCAGGGATCTAAAGGGATAAGACAAGGGATAACTAGTAGATGTGTGTATCCCCAATGATGATAAACAAAGTTCCACCTTCTATAGAATTATTGGTTGAGAGTTTTGTACACTGCTTGTTTGAACCAACCAATCAGTATTGAATACAACAACCTAATTATTTGGGTACCAGTATAATATTAAAGTCCATTGTCCCCTCTCTCCCTGATATTCTAAAATTGCTGCTATGATTTATTTAATAACTGCGACACACGGGTTAAAACTAAATTTACTAAATACAGCATTATAAATAACAGGAATCTAAAGGGATAAGACAATGGCCGATAAATTAGTGTACATCCCAAATAATGATACACAAATTTGTAGATAAAAATAGTGGTTACTTTTTAATATCCACGGAAAGCTGTCCATAATACGATGCGACAAATAACTATTCAAAATCAGAAATTGTTAGAAATTTATTTTTGTAGTGAAAAGTTAAAATGCTTTTAAAAATAAATGTTCTACAATTAATCTTAATAAAACAATTTCTAGCTAAAAAATGCAACTGTGCATTTTTAACCAGGAATCTATGGGGATAAGACAATGGCTGATAAATTGATGTACATCCCTTCTGTATTTTATCACTAGTGGTTGAAATGTTTGAACACTCAACTTAATGAACAAACTATTCAAGTTCCCAAAGTTGTTAAGTTAACGAATAAGAAACGTAATTATGAAACTTTAGGGACTAGTGTAATAAACAGCACAATATCCCCTTTCTCCCTGATTTTTAACAAGGGAGGGATATATATTCTAAAGAAAATTCTTGCCTAACTTAATCATTTTTAAGACTAAATGTATATTTTCTCATTGCGTTGAAAGTGAAGCTTATAATCTTAGGTTCGTTCCATACGTCCTTTTATCGTTGATAGTTAATTAAGGCTTGTTCTGTCAATTTCAAATTTAAAATAATGATTCCTCTAACAGTTTGGTATAAAATAGAAACCATTGCAACTCTATAAACAATAATCAGAAAGTAAGTATGTGCGTTGATTTTCTATATCTTAAAAATGATATCTAGGATGATCAGGCAATGTTGTGTCTGATTTTATTTAGTTCCGCTATTATGAATGTTGTCATCCTTGTTATACAGTTAGGGAGTTGAATCCATTTTTATAGAAGCAGAAATATAATCTATGATTATGGTTTGGACCCTCTAAAACTGTAATCTACCCTTCCACTTTCCCCTCTCTTGGTGAAGATATCTTCAACGCCGATACGATTTTTGAAATATAAGATTCTACTTTTGTCTCTCTTGTTGAAGATATCTTCACCAAGAGAGGCAAAAGTGGAATCTTAAATTTCACAAATCGTATCGGCGTTGAAGATATCTTCACCAAGAGAGGGGAAAGTGGAATCTTACATTTCAAAAATCGTATCGGCGTTGAAGATATTTTCACCAAGAGAAGGGAAAGTAGAATCTTAAATTTCGAAAATCGTATCGGCGTTGAAGATTTCTTCACCAAGAGAGGGGAAAGTGAAAAGGTAGATTACAGTTTTAGAAGGTCCAAACCATAATCATAGATTATATTTCTGCTTCTATAAAAATGGATTCAACTCCCTAACTGTTATAATAAAACATTTCACCCCTTTTGCTTTTAAATTCTTTATATATCTTAATTTAAGGTTTTATTCTAGTTTATTCCAGGGAGTGAGGGGACATTTGGCTGTTTATTACACTAGTTCCCAAAGTTTTATAATACGTTTTATATTCGTTGGCTTAACAAATTTCGGGACTTATATTAAATTTTGATTGGTTGGTTCTTTAAGTTTTAATCTTGAGAAGAAGTAATTTAGTGTATCTTCATTGGGGATGTACATCTATTTATCGTCCATTGTCTTATTCCTTTAGGTCCCTGAGTTTATTCCCCCCCTCCCTGTCTAAGATATGTGAAATTTATTGTAAACTTGGGTTAAATTATTAAAACTTTGGACACTTTTTCTGAATTTTGATTAGTTGGTTCATTAAGTTGAGTGTCCAAACGTTTCAATTCAACCACATGCTGTAATCTAGAGAATTGATAATTAGGTGTTTCATCATTGGGAATGTACGTCTATTTATCGTCCATTGTCTTATCCCTTTAGATCCTTGAGTTTATCCCACTCCCTTTTAATCTGTACAGAAGGGGTAATTTAGTGTATCATAATTGCGAATGTTCATTTATCGGTCATTGTCTTATCCCTTTAGATTCCTAAGTTTATTTCCCCCCCCCCTGTCTAAAATATGTTAAAGTTTATTGTAAACTTGGGTTAAATTATCCTAAAACTTTATTCTAAGGAATTTCAGAATGGATAGATAGATAGATAGATAGACAGATAGACAAATAAATTTATATATTACTTTAATGATAGACAGACAGTTATATAGTAGATGGATTTATAATTAGTTAGAAGTGAATTTCTGTAAACTTTTGGGTTTAGATAGGTAACTAATGCTTTATAATTATACTAGCGGTTTCGACCCTAGAGGCCTCTAGTGGCACCAAATTTTTTTTATATTTTTTTTTAAATGAAAAAAAATCTTTTTTTGGGGGGTTAATATATTTCTATACCCTTCCCCAAAATAGTGATAAACCTTCCAGGGACCTATGAGAAGCTACCCTGTTGCTAATGTCGTATGGGTGAGTTGCACCTGGACTGAACAGTCAACTTGTCAACTCAAGGCCAGACTCTTGGTCCTTCACCTCATACCCGTGGTACAGTACATTACAGACAACCAACTCTCTGTGATGCACGACCTTTGTCTGAGAAGTCCTAACTGTGCATGGTAACGAGTTGCGCCTGTTTTGGGCCAAGGCATTCCCCCCACTCTAACTATTTACGTCGCGCATCTGACATAGTAGCAGTGGGAACCATTTTTAACGTCTTTAGTTATGACGCGGTGTCGGACCGATATTCGAACCTAACACCTTCCCGACGACGAGCGGATGCGCTACGTGTTAAGCCACGGTCCCTGTTAAGGAGAACCCGATCGGTTCAGGGGTTAGAGAGATCCTACGGTAGGTACAAACAAACAGACAAACAAATAAACAGACAGACAGACATTGTTCAACTTTGTATTATAGATTGTATTGTTGGGGAAAATTATATACAAACTTAATTCTTCTAGGAATTTTCATGGATTTAAAGGGATAAGACAATGACCGATAATTTGATGTACATCCCCAAAATTACACCTTGTGTAGATAACAATTAGTGGTTGAAACGTTTGGGCACTTCCTTTAAGAAAACGACCAATCAAAATGCAATAAGAGTTCCCAAAGTTTTTAAGCCAAATAATAAAAAAACTTTGTGGACTAAATCAATATCACAATGTTTCTTCCTTCCCTGGGAATTATAGAAATAAAAGCTTAATAGACATATAGATAGATAATTCATTATTATATTTTAAAATTAGAACTGTGTAGATAAAAGTAACATATTAATAAGGATACATAAAATTTTATCGTCCATTGTCTTATCCCTTTAGATCCCTGTTGATTAACAGACAAAGGTATAATTGTTTATATTCATAGGCGTTGTTTTTCATCTAATTAAACATTTGTGAGGTGTATGTGTGTCAGGGATCTAAAGGGATAAGACAATGGCCGATGAAATGATGATACACAAATTTAAACATATGTGAGGTGTGTGTGTAGGTATGCCAGGGATCTAAAGGGATAAGACAATGGCAGATAAATTAGTGTATATCCCCAATTATGATTCATATAATTAGCCATTCTGTAGGTATAATTGTTTATATTCACAAGCGTTGTTTTTCATCTAATTAAACATATGTGGGGTGTGTAGGTATTTCAGGGATCTTAAGGGATAAGACAATGGTTGATAAATTAGTGTATATCCCCAATTATGATTCACATACTTACCTACAATTATGTACAATTTAATTAAAGGTTGAAACCTTTGAATCAACCAATCAAAAGTCTCCATAGTTTTTTTTAGCCAACTAATAAGAAAACGTTATTATAAAACTTTGGGGACTAGTGTAATAAACAGCCAATTGTCCCCTCTCTCTCTCTAGTAGGTATGTCAGGGATCTTAAGGGATAAGACAATGGCAGATAAATTGATGTATATCCCCAATGATGATACGCAAAATGTCCCTTTCTGTAATTTACAATTTGTGTTCAACTAAAAAAACAAACCTTTTAAAAATTTGTAAAAGTACTAACAGTTTTTAAGACAACGTTATTATAAAACTTTGGGTACTAGTGTAATTAACAGCCCAATGTCCCCTCCCTCCCTGTGTGAGTGTGTATGTGTTGTTATATAATTTACTTTACTTCTGTTCGGCAGTCCATTACGCTAAAACATTAAGGGAAATATGAATTTCTCAGTTGCTATTTAATGTATGACGATTATCTATACCCAATCCATCCCCTTTAACCCAGCCCCTACCCTCATACTGGATGGTCGAACTGATTGATAAATAATGTCCATGTTAGCAACCAAAATTGTCGACAAATGTTTTCTTCTGTCAAAATATCCACGTTTATTCTACATTCATTAATTTTATTAATCCATCATTTTTTGGGCGCTTTGCTACTTATGGATGTTGTCATTCTTGTACATAATATATAATAAATCATTTTTGTTTATTTTCTAATATATTCATATAACTATATGTAAACAGGGAGGGAGGGGCTGTTTATTACACTAGTCCCTATAGTTTTATATTAATGTTTGTTATTCGTTGCACTAATAACCTTGGGTACTTTTGTTTAATTTTGATTGGTGGTTTATCAAGTTGAGTGTTTTTAACCACTAATTGTAATCTAAAGGAGGGGTAGTTGTGTGTATTATCATTTGGGATGTATCAACCATTTCCTTATACCTTTAGATCCCTGATATTTATAACTATATGAAAAACAAGGATGGCAACATAAATATAAATAGCAAAGCTCAACAAACTAAAATTTCAGTTCAGTTCAGGCGCGTCTCTCTTTTGGACTGTGGAGTCCAGAGAATACGGCCACCCTGCTCCTCCATGAATTCCTTTTTTTGGCAAGTGCTTCAGCTTCTCCCCATGTTAATTCCAAATTAAAGAGGTCCTTTTCAGTGCTCCGACGCCAGGTCATTTTTGGTTGTCCCCGTTTACGTTTACCAGTGGTGGGGTTCCATTGTAAGCACTTTTTTGGAAACCTATTTTGTTCCATTCTAAGCACATGTCCTAGCCACCTTAGTCTTTTAAATTTCACTTCTGCTTCAATACTATTGCACTTGGTCTTAGCATACAGCTCAATGTTTGATATTTTGTTTGGCCAGAATATTTTGCAAATTCTTCTTAGGCAGCTATTGTGAAATGCATTAAGTTGATTTGATTCAGTTTTCACAGTTCTCCAGCATTCAGCTCCATAAAGAAGAACTGATTTCACATTACTGTTGTAAAGTCTGATTTTTGTTTTCAGAGCAAGTTTCTTTGAATTCCAAACGTTGTGTAGACTGTTGAAAGCAACCCTAGCCTTATCAATCCTGGTTTTAACATCAGCTTTTGAGCCATTTTCACTGCTGATAACACTCCCCAAATAGGTGAATTTGTTGCTTTGTTTCAATTGTTCACCATTTATTGTTATAGTTTGATCAGGGTTTGTAGGTATATTCATAATTTCAGTCTTCTTGACATTAACAAAGAGCCCGACTTGTCCTGCGTATTTGACTAGTCTATCTGTCTTAGCTTGTAGATGTTTAATTGTTTCTGAAATCAGTGCCAGGTCATCAGCAAAGTCCAGATCTTCTAGGTGTCCTAGTATGCCCAGCTGGAGACCACGTTTTTTGTCCTCTGTGGTTTTCTTCATCACCCAGTCAATGACCAATATAAATAGAATAGGTGATAAAATGCATCCCTGTCTAACTCCAGTGCTTATTTTAAAGAAATCAGATGTCTTATTGTTTCCAACTGAAACACAGGCTTGGAAGTTGTCATAAAATTTAGTTATCATAATTATCATCTTTTCAGGTATACCATAACTTCTTAGTATTTTCCAGAGTGTTTGTCTGTGTATGGAGTCAAAGGCCTTAGAGAAATCAACAAAATTTACATGGAGTGGCTTGTTAAATTCAACACATTGTTCAATAACTGTCCTAAGGGTGAAAATTTGGTCAACACAGCCTCTTCCAGCACGGAATCCAGCTTGTTCTTCTCTTAGTTTATTGTCAATTTTCTCATCAATTCTGTTTAAAATAACTTTACATAGGACCTTGCTTGGGATAGAAAGCAGCATAATTCCTCTCCAATTATCACAATTGTTCAAATCTCCCTTCTTAGGTAGTTTTATGATAATACCTTTAGACCAGTCAGTTGGTATCTTTTCTTGTCTCCAAATTTTATCAAAGAGATCAGTCAGAGTCCTAGCAGAAAGATCTATGTCTGCCTTAAGCATTTCGGCAGTTATCAAGTCAGGTCCAGGTGCTTTGTCATTCTTTAGACTATGTATAGCAGCTTTAACTTCTTGAATAGTTGGTGGTCTTGTGTCTATGTCTATTTCATGTCCTGGTTCTGGTTCAGCAGTAATTTCAGGTTCAGGTCTGTTCAACACTTCTTCAAAATGCGATTTCCACCTTTCAGCAACTTCTTTTTCTGTAGTGAGTAATTTACCATCTTTAGCCTTGATAGTTTCAGCCATATTGTCAATGTAATCTCTCTTGTCTTTCCTTGTGCGCTTTTTGACTTCTTTGTCTTTAGCAGTATATTCAGCTCTTAAATTGCCCATGTCAGCCAAATGTTGAGCATTATGAATTTTGTTTTTAAGCTTCTTTCTCTCTTCTATTTTGTTCCATGTTTCTTCAGAGATCCAGTCATTTTTCTCTGGTTTCTTGTGTCCTAGGATTTCCTTAGCAGTAGATTGAAAGTTTTCTTTAATTGAAGTCCATGTGATCTCAGTCTCGTCATTTAGGTCCTCTAAGACTTGAAATCTATTTCTGAGTTTTAAGACAAATTCATTATTTATCACTGGGTCCTTTAATCTTGAAGAATCATATTGTCTACCAATCTCACTCTTTTTATCATGGCCAGTACGCTTCAGCTTTAATTTAATCTTACTGACAACTAGTTCATGGTCACTGAATATGTCGGCTCCTCTATAGCTCCTACAGTCTTGCATTGACTTGACCCATTTTCTATTGATCATAATATGGTCAATCATGTTTCTTGTTTGTCCATCAGGTGTTGTCCAGGTATATTTGTGAATGTTTTTGTGTTGGAATAATGTACCTCCTACGACCATATCATTATTTAAACAGAATTCAAGTAAAAGTTCTCCATTTTCATTTCTTGTACCTATGCCAAAGTGTCCCATTGCATTTTCCACTCCAGTCCTGTCAGTTCCTACTTTAGCATTCATATCTCCAAGAACTAGACACATGTCATGTTTGGGTACTGAGTTTCTGATTGATTGCAGTTGATCATAAAACTCTTGTTTTACTTCTTCACTTTTGTCATTTGTTGGGGCATAGCATTGGATAAGGGTCAACTTGCAGTGCCTTGATTGGAATCTAGCCTTAATTATTCTGTCTGATATAGGTTTCCAGTCTATTAGTGAATTGACATGTCGTTTTTGAATAATTATAGCAACCCCATACATATGTTGACTTTCATGACCAGAATAAAGTATTAGGTGGCCATCTTTGGTTGTGGTTTGTCCTTGTCCTGTCCATCTACATTCTGCAATTCCAAGTATTCCGATATTGTAACTTGTCATTTCTTTAACTACTTGGGCTGTTTTAGTTGACTCATACATTGTTCTAACATTCCAGGTTCCTATCTTACAGCTTTGCTTAGAACTTATTGGTCCTGTCATCAAGTTGATAGCTTCCTTTCGGATTTCACCATCATCTTTCATATTCTCAGTAAACTGAGCATCAGTTCCAACAGTTCTTGTTTCATGCACACCTCTGGCTGTGTTAAAGCCATAAGTGTTTGAGGTTTTGTGGGTGGTTTCTGTAACTGTTGGAATTTTTACAGGTAGGATAGTTAGTCCTACGCAAACCTTTCATATCCCTGGAAGGAAGGGTGACTGGTAAGGGGAGGGACGTCAATATCCCCCAGTACTTCAAGAAGTACCTCCTGCCCAAAAACTAAAATTTATCTTTGTTTATAAAAGTAACAGGATCACTGTGTGTCTGTGTGTGTATGTGTTTGTACCGAAGTATCTCGTCTACCGCTGAACCGAAATGGTTCTTTTTTACAATGTATGTCCTGGAAAGGATTATAAATATGTTTTCTTATTATTTTTAAAACCAAAATGAAAAAATCCAAGGTTGGAGTTGACTTCCCTCTCCCTCCCCTGTATACAATGAAATAACAACTCATTAAATATTCAAAATTATTTAAAAGTCTAAACAAAAATTCAATAAAAGTCCCCAAAGTTGTTGAGCCAAGGAATAAGAAAACGTTATTTTAAAACTAGTGTAATAAACAGCTTCCAATATATACTTCCTCCCTGGTATTCAAAGTTTAAAGAAAGTAATTAAATTCAAAGTAAATAGAAAGAATATATATACTATTCCAGATGGGTTGTTGGGACACTATAATCCGTGCAACTTAAACAGGAATGTCTATCATACGATTTTTAGAATTGTCCTATCGATTTTAAACTTTTTATTATGGTTTCTTTAACAATTAGGTACTATTTTAGAAGCATAGTAACTATATAATTGTTACCAGAAAGTCCGTACATACTCCCATTTCATGCTGATTGTTTTACTTTTTTCACAACAAATTTTGGTTTGGTAAAATATATATAGCCTATTTATTTCTGTATTTATATAGATTTTAATCTATAGACAAAAAATCTTACTACTTTATATAATAGAATACAACATAAAAAAACACTAGCCAATAATATTGCCGTATTGATCTTAGATAATTGTCAGAGAGAGAGGGGACAATAGGCTGTTTATTTCACTAGTCCCCAAAGTTTTATAATAACGTTTTCTTATTCGTTTGCTTAACAACTTTGAGGACTTTTGAATTTTGATTGGTTGGTTTATCAAGTTGATCAATTATTTAATCTACCAAAGAGATAGTTTTGTGTATCATCATTGGGGATGTATATCAATTTATCGGCAATTGTCTTATCCCTTTAGGCCCCTGTAGATAATTGTACTATTAAATTTTCAATTTAAATTGTCTCAAATGTTTGTATACTAAGTGAAATCATTAACCTAAAAGTAAAGTTGAATTTATGTTAATTTCATTTCAAGAAAGAAAGCTAAATATAAACAAAAAGGGAGGGAGGTGACATTTGACTGTAGATTACACTGGTACCCAAAGTTTAACAACCATGTTTTCTTAAAAACTTTGGGTACTTTTATTGAATTGTTATTTGTTGGTTCTAAATTAGTAGTGTTTATAATAACAAAAAATTTCAACAAATAATTCTAATAAAGAGAAGGGCTAATTTTGTTTACAATCATTGGGAATGTTCATCAATTTATCATCTAAAGGCTTACTTAGACGATAAAGTATTATAAAAATGGTTGAAAAATTGGTTCAGCGGTTAGCGAGATCCTTTGGTACACATAGACAGACCTACACAACTCCTGTTACTTATATAATGATACAACTAGAATAAGAGAACACTAACAGCTGCGCCCCTAGCAACTCAGATCTCTATATTGGAAGGGATAAGGAAGGGTAGAAAATTAGCCTAAAACCATACCCAGACTTTTTTATAAAGATAAAATAGCCTAATACATTCTAAGGACTCATAAGAAGCTGTAAAAGAGAACGGTTAGCGAGATCGTTCGGTACAGAGAAAAAAAAGCTTACTACTTTATATAATAGGATTAACATTGAACTAATCATTTGAAGGAAGGAAGAAAACTTTATAAAAAAAAGTCATTATCATATTTTTTATGTTGTAAGTAAAAGAAAACACACAAAATTTTAAATCTCCTAAACAATTTGTTTTCTTAAGGATTATTTTGGGGGAGAATACTATATCATCCATTGTCTTATCACTTAAGATCCCTGGCCCATATATCTATTTTATTGAATTAGACGGAATCTATTATTCATAACTTAGTATTAGATTTTAAGAAAATAGATAGATAGATAGATAGATAGGTAGATAGTAGATAGATAGAGGGATATATAGATAAAGTAACAGAATGTCTGTTTGTTTGTTAGTTTGTTAGAAAGATCTCGCTAACCACTGAACCGATTGGGGTCTCCTTAACAGGGTAGCTGCTCATAGGTCCTGGCAAGGTTAAAACAACTACTTCAAAACCATAGATTATATTTCAATTTTCTAATAAATAATAACGATATTTTAATAAGAGTAATATAATTGCTCCCTTTGTTATATGTAAGAAATACCAGCTCAAAATATAGCATTTATAATAGGGAAGGAGAGGACTGAAAATTAAAGTTTTACAACAATATTATTGTATTGCTAGTTGGCTCAAAAACTGGTTATTTTTATTGAATTTAATTGGTTGGCGCCAAATAACTACAGTCCAAACTTTTAAACCACTAATTTAAATCCCTTGAGATCTTTGTAATCCAGTAACAATAATAATGTAACAAGGATGACAACATCCATAAAAGCGAAGCTCTGAAACGATATGACAGACGAACATTAACTTTTGTTGACTGTCAGAACTGAATATACAAAATATGAAAATATAAGGTTTGACAAAATTATACCAACGTAAATTTGTTGCAAAACTTCTTAAATACAGAATTCTGTTTAAGGACATACTGACATTTTTAATACTTGATTATAGAGATGCTTCGCTCATAATATTGTACCTTATTGTAATAGGAATCAGTAATCAAAAAATCAGATCAATCGGATGTTTTTATCACATAAAAAATTGTTATTAAAAAAGTAAAAAAAATCAACATGTTTAAAATGGACGTACGGACATTCTGGTAATGATTATAGAGTTGCTATGCTTTCTAAATCGTACCTAACTACTACAGGAATCATCATGCAAAGTTTGAAATCCATAGGACAATTCTAACATGCCTAAATTAACGAAAAAAAGCTAACTATCTCGGACGGACGTACGGACCGACCCTAATTATAGATAAGCTTCGCTTTTAATAATCCACAGATCAAAAAAGATAAGACTAGAGCTGATAAATAGATATACATCCCCAATAATGAAACACAAAATTACCCCTTCTGTAGATTCAATTAGAGGTTGAACCTACAAATCATTGTTCAATAAAAGTCTCCGAAGTTGTTAAGCCAAACTTTGGGGACTAGTGTTAAAAAACAGCTTAATTTCCCTTTCCTCCCTGGGTAAAAGTCTGCTTTTAGACAGATTACTCATGTCAAGGCAAACAAAACTTACGTTTACTATTCCAGCAGCTATTCATCATAGCTTAGATAGATAGATAGATACATAGATAGATAGATAGATAGCAAACAAACTTACGTTTACTATTCCAACATATATCCATCATAAAGATTATACATTCATGGATCTCAATGGATAAGACAATGGATGATATTTTAATTTAAACTCCAAGATAACGGTGAACCAACCAATCACAATTCAATATAAAGTTCCTAAAGTTGTTGAGCAAAGAAAACGTTATTATAAAACTTTGGGGACCGGTGAAATAAAAAGCTCATTGTCTCCTCTCTCCCTTATCCTTAAAACACTTTTTCTCTTATAACAAATTTTTTTGTAGGTAAGTCGTTTTTATGGGCTTTTCTTGAAAGCAAAGTATATGTTTTAAGCCACCTTGAACATAGTCTGCCTTTGAATTGCAGTGAAATGCTCACAATCTCTCTCAGGAAATTAAGTAAGGTAACAACCAACAGACAACCAACTCTTTGAATGACCGACCCTTGTCTAGAAATCCTAACTGTTCATTGTTAAGAGTTGCGCCTGTTTTGGATCCTGACATTTCCTCTACTCTAACTATTAATCTGACATTATTTAATGTCTTTAAGTCTTTAGTTATGACGCAGTGTCAAGCCGAGTTTCGAACTCACCGATGACGAGCGGATGCGCAACGTGTTTAGCCAAGGTCGCGGGTATTATTTTGATCTTGGCTTTCATACAGATAGACAGACAGTCATTATAATACTTCAGTTGTTTAATTCTGTGGCCAAAATTGTCTGTTTTTTTCACCAAATTGTAAATATGCAAAAAATAATGGATGTAGAATATAAGTGGATATATTGACATGGGAAAATTTGTCGTCAATTTAGCTTGCTATTATGAACCTTAATTATTGGACTGTTTATTCATCCACTATGAAGGAAGAGGATGGGACAAAGTGGGTTGATAGGGGTATCTTTTTAAAGCCAGCTGCGAGCATCACTTTATTATAGTACAAGAAAATCTGGTGCAACATCCAAGTAAAAATATATCCATTGGAAAAATTTTCTCAGTTCTCTGTATTTGATATTATATTGCAAGTTTATGACCCAATATTTTTGTGGATTTTTTTTAGATGCGAAAATACTTTATAATTTACTTTGTCTGTCCGTCCGTCAGTCAGTCTGTAACGCTATGGGGAAAATTTGAATTTGCCATATAAGAATTTAATCTTTACATTGTTTTGTCTGTCTGTCTGTCACACCTCAAAATATGTAAACAATAATTTTTTAAGGTTTCGTGATTTTTGTATATTCTCTCTCTTTTTTATTGGTATGAAAACTCAGGGAGCTAAAGGGATAAGACAATGACCAATAAAATGATGTACATCCCAATGATGATACACAAACTTACTCCTTTAGTAGATTAAAATAAGTAATTGAAACGTTTAAACACTCAACTTTTAATCAAACCAATCAAAGTACAGTCTCCAAAGTTGCTAAGCAAACAAATAAGAAAACATAAAACTTTGGGAACTAGTGTAAAAAACAGCCAATTGTCCTCGTTCTCTGTAAAAATGTAACATCTTCACCAAAACTTACTTTGTCTGTTTGTCAATTTCATGTTTTTTTGTGTGTGTTTAGCTTCGCTTGTTATGCATATTGTCATCTTTGTTTTGTTCTTGAGACAGGGATCTAAAGGGATAAGACAATAGTCGACAAATTGATGAACATCCCTGATGATGATACACCAAATTACCCCTTTAGTAGATTAAAATTAACCACTCAACTTTAAATTTAACCAATAAAAATTCCGTCCCCAAAGTTGCTGAGCCAACAAATAAGAAAGCGTTATTATAAAACTTTGGGGGCTAGTGTAATAAACAGCCCAATGTCCCCTCCCTCCCTACAATAAATATATAGACACTAAAACTAGACTTGAATAAAGCAGGGGTAAGACAATGGATGATTAATTGATGTACATACCCAATTATAAGAAGCAAACTACCCTTTGTGTAGATGTATGATATAGACTGAAAAGTATCACAATGAAATTTCTTAATTTTCCAATCAAACAAACGTCCCCAAAGTAAAAACTTTGGGTACCAGTACCTAATCCCCTTTATCTCTGCACTTTATGCAGACTATTTTATTCCTAGGTTTACGATGAAATATATTCGGCTATATTTGTATTTTACATCTTGACTTTGTTCATTGTCTTATCCCCTATATCCCTGCTCTGTGCATACAGACTATTTTATTCCTAGGTTTACTATGAAATATATTCGGCTATATTTGTATTTTACATCTTGACTTTGTTCATTGTCTTATCCCCTATATCCCTGCTCTGTATATGCAGACTATTTTATTCCTAGGTTTATGATAAATATATTCGGCTATATTTGTATTTTACATCTTGACTTTGTTTATTGTCTTATCCCCTATATCCCTGCTCTGTATATGCAGACTATTTTATTCCTAGGTTCATAATGAAATATATTCTGCTATATTTGTATTTTACATCTTGACTTTGTTCATTGTCTTATCCCCTATATCCCTGCTCTGTATATGCAGACTATTTTATTCCTAGGTTTATAATGAAATATATTCGGCTATATTTGTATTTTACATCTTGACTTTGTTCATTGTCTTATCCCCTATATCCCTGCTTTGTATACAGACTATTTTATTTCTAGGTTTATTATGAAATATGTTCTGCTATATTTGTATTTTACATCTTGACTTTGTTCATTGTCTTATCCCCTATATCCCTGATCTGTAAATACCAGACTATTTTATTCCTAGGTTTATAATAAAATATATTCTGCTATATTTATATTTTACATCTTGACTTTGTTCATTGTCTTATCCCCTATATCCCTGCTCTGTATATAGACTATTTTATTTCTAGGTTTATTATGAAATATGTTCTGCTATATTTGTATTTTACATCTTGACTTTGTTCATTGTCTTATCCCCTATATCCCTGCTTTGTATACAGACTATTTTATTTCTAGGTTTATTATGAAATATGTTCTGCTATATTTGTATTTTACATCTTGACTTTGTTCATTGTCTTATCCCCTATATCCCTGCTCTGTATATACAGACTATTTTATTCCTAGGTTTATAATGAAATATATTCTGCTATATTTGTATTTTACATCTTCACTTTGTTCATTGTCTTATCCCCTATATCCCTGCTCTGTATATGCAGACTATTTTATTCCTAGGTTCATAATGAAATATATTCTGCTATATTTGTATTTTACATCTTGACTTTGTTCATTGACTTATCCCCTATATCCCTGCTCTGTATATGCAGACTATTTTATTCCTAGGTTTATAATGAAATATATTCTGCTATGTTTGTATTTTACATCTTGACTTTGTTCATTGTCTTATCCCCTATATCCCTGCTCTGTATACAGACTATTTTATTCCTAGGTTTATGATAAATATATTCTGCTATATTTGTATTTTACATCTTGACTTTGTTCATTGTCTTATCCCCTATATCCCTGCTCTGTATATGCAGACTATTTTATTCCTAGGTTCATAATGAAATATATTCTGCTATATTTGTATTTTACATCTTGACTTTGTTCATTGTCTTATCCCCTATATCCCTGCTCTGTATACAGACTATTTTATTCCTAGGTTTATGATAAATATATTCTGCTATATTTGTATTTTACATCTTGACTTTGTTCATTGTCTTATCCCCTATATCCCTGCTCTGTATATGCAGACTATTTTATTCCTAGGTTCATAATGAAATATATTCTGCTATGTTTGTATTTTACATCTTGACTTTGTTCATTGTCTTATCCCCTATATCCCTGCTCTGTATATGCAGACTATTTTATTCCTAGGTTTATGATAAATATATTCGGCTATATTTGTATTTTACATCTTGACTTTGTTTATTGTCTTATCCCCTATATCCCTGCTCTGTATATGCAGACTATTTTATTCCTAGGTTTATGATGAAATATATTCGGCTATATTTGTATTTTACATCTTGACTTTGTTCATTGTCTTATCCCCTATATCCCTGCTTTGTATACAGACTATTTTATTTCTAGGTTTATTATGAAATATGTTCTGCTATATTTGTATTTTACATCTTGACTTTGTTCATTGTCTTATCCCCTATATCCCTGATCTGTAAATACCAGACTATTTTATTCCTAGGTTTATAATAAAATATATTCTGCTATATTTATATTTTACATCTTGACTTTGTTCATTGTCTTATCCCCTATATCCCTGCTCTGTATATAGACTATTTTATTTCTAGGTTTATTATGAAATATGTTCTGCTATATTTGTATTTTACATCTTGACTTTGTTCATTGTCTTATCCCCTATATCCCTGCTTTGTATACAGACTATTTTATTTCTAGGTTTATTATGAAATATATTCTGCTATATTTGTATTTTACATCTTGACTTTGTTCATTGTCTTATCCCCTATATCCCTGCTCTGTATATACAGACTATTTTATTCCTAGGTTTATGATGAAATATATTCTGCTATATTTGTATTTTACATCTTGACTTTGTTCATTGTCTTATCCCCTATATCTCTGCTCTGTATGCAGACTATTTTATTCCTAGGTTTATGATGAAATATATTCTGCTATATTTATATTTTACATCTTGACTTTGTTCATTGTCTTATCCCCTATATCCCTGCTCTGTATGCAGACTATTTTATTCCTAGGTTTATAATGAAATATATTCTGATATATTTGTATTTTACATCTTGACTTTGTTCATTGTCTTATCCCCTATATCCCTGCTCTGTAAATACCAGACTATTTTATTCCTAGTTTTATAATGAAATATATTCTGCTATATTTGTATTTTACATCTTGACTTTGTTCATTGTCTTATCCCCTATATCTCTGCTCTGTATGCAGACTATTTTATTCCTAGGTTTATGATGAAATATATTCTGCTATATTTATATTTTACATCTTCACTTTGTTCATTGTCTTATCCCCTATATCTCTGCTCTATATGCAGACTATTTTATTTCTAGGTTTATGATGAAATATATTCTGATATATTTGTATTTTACATCTTGACTTTGTTCATTGTCTTATCCCCTATATCCCTGCTCTGTATGCAGACTATTTTATTCCTAGGTTTATGATGAAATATATTCTGCTATATTTTTATTTTACATCTTCACTTTGTTCATTGTCTTATCCCCTATATCTCTGCTCTATATGCAGACTATTTTATTTCTAGGTTTATGATGAAATATATTCTGATATATTTGTATTTTACATCTTGACTTTGTTCATTGTCTTATCCCCTATATCTCTGCTCTGTATGCAGACTATTTTATTCCTAGGTTTATGATGAAATATATTCTGCTATATTTTTATTTTACATCTTCACTTTGTTCATTGTCTTATCCCCTATATCCCTGCTCTATATGCAGACTATTTTATTTCTAGGTTTATGATGAAATATATTCTGATATATTTGTATTTTACATCTTGACTATGTTCATTGTCTTATCCCCTATATCCCTGCTCTGTAAATACCAGACTATTTTATTCCTAGGTTTATGATGAAATATATTCTGATATATTTGTATTTTACATCTTCACTTTGTTCATTGTCTTATCCTCTGTATACCTGCTCTGTATGCAGACTATTTTATTCCTAGTTTTATAATGAAATATATTCTGCTATATTTTTATTTACATCTTGACTTTGTTCATTGTCTTATCCCCTATATCCCTGCTCTGTATATACAGACTATTTTATTTCTAGGTTTATGATGAAATATATTCTGCTATATTTTTATTTACATCTTGACTTTGTTCATTGTCTTATCCCCTATATCCCTGCTTTGTATACAGACTATTTTATTCCTAGGTTTATTATGAAATATATTCTGCTATATTTTTATTTACATCTTGACTTTGTTCATTGTCTTATCCCCTATATCCCTGCTCTATATATACAGACTATTTTATTCCTAGGATTATGATGAAATATATTCTGCTATATTTGTATTTTACATCTTGACTTTGTTCATTGTCTTATCCCCTATATCCCTGCTCTGTATATACAGACTATTTTATTCCTAGGTTTATAATGAAATATATTCTGCTATATTTTTATTTACATCTTGACTTTGTTCATTGTCTTATCCCCTATATCCCTGCTCTATATATAGACTATTTTATTCCTAGGTTTATGATGGAATATATTCTGCTATATTTGTATTTTACATCTTGACTTTGTTCATTGTCTTATCCCCTATATCCCTGCTTTGTATACAGACTATTTTATTTCTAGGTTTATTATGAAATATATTCTGCTATATTTGTATTTTACATCTTGACTTTGTTCATTGTCTTATCCCCTATATCCCTGGTCTGTAAATACCAGACTATTTTATTCCTAGGTTTATAATGAAATATATTCTGCTTATATTTGTATTTTACATCTTGACTTTGTTCATTGTCTTATCCCCTATATCCCTGGTCTGTAAATACCAGACTATTTTATTCCTAGGTTTATGATGAAATATATTCTGCTATATTTGTATTTTACATCTTGACTTTGTTCATTGTCTTATCCCCTATATCCCTGCTTTGTATGCAGACTATTTTATTCCTAGGTTTATAATGAAATATATTCTGCTATATTTGTATTTTACATCTTGACTTTGTTCATTGCCTTATCCCCTATATCCCTGCTCTGTATATGCAGACTATTTTATTCCTAGGTTTATGATGAAATATATTCTGCTATATTTGTATTTTACACCTTGACTATGTTCATTGTCTTATCCCCAATATCCCTGCTCTGTGTATGCAGACTATTTTATTTCTAGGTTTATGATGAAATATATTCTGCTATATTTGTATTTTACACCTTGACTATGTTCATTGTCTTATCCCCTATGTCCCTGCCCTGTATGTAGACTATTTTATTCCTAGGTTTATAATGAAATATATTCTGCTATATTTGTATTTTACATCTTGACTATGTTCATTGTCTTATCCCCTATATCCCTGCTCTGTATACAGACTATTTTATTCCTAGGTTTATGATGAAATATATTCTGCTATATTTGTATTTTACATCTTGACTTTGTTCATTGTCTTATCCCCTATATCCCTGCTCTGTATACAGACTATTTTATTCCTAGGTTTATAATGAAATATATTCTGCTATATTTGTATTTTACATCTTCACTTTGTTCATTGTCTTATCCCCTATATCCCTGCTCTGTATACAGACTATTTTATTCCTAGGTTTATAATGAAATATATTCTGCTATATTTGTATTTTACATCTTCACTTTGTTCATTGTCTTATCCCCTATATCCCTGGTCTGTAAATACCAGACTATTTTATTCCTAGGTTTATAATGAAATACATTCTGCTATATTTGTATTTTACATCTTGACTATGTTCATTGTCTTATCCCCTATATCCCTGCTCTGTATATACAGACTATTTTATTCCTAGGTTTATGATGAAATATATTCTGCTATATTTATATCTTACATCTTGACTATGTTCATTGTCTTATCCCCTATATCCCTGCTCTGTATG
Source organism: Acartia tonsa (assembly GCF_053477335.1). Taxonomy (NCBI): domain Eukaryota; kingdom Metazoa; phylum Arthropoda; class Copepoda; order Calanoida; family Acartiidae; genus Acartia; species Acartia tonsa. Next base: position 865,238 of record NC_137266.1, read on the forward strand.
CAGACTATTTTATTCCTAGGTTTATAATGAAATACATTCTGCTATATTTGTATTTTACATCTTGACTATGTTCATTGTCTTATCCCCTATATCCCTGCTCTGTATACAGACTATTTTATTCCTAGGTTTATGATGAAATATATTCTGCTTATATTTGTATTTTACATCTTGACTTTATTCATTGTCTTATCCCCTATATCCCTGCTTTGTATGCAGTCTATTTTATTTCTAGGTTTATAATGAAATATATTCTGCTATATTTATATCTTACATCTTGACTTTGTTCATTGTCTTATCCCCTATATCCCTGGCTTGTATGCAGACTATTTTATTTCTAGGTTTATAATGAAATATATTCTGCTATTTTTGTATTTTACATCTTTACTTTGTTCAAATAAAAAAAATACAATTAAGTTTTTTTTAAACAAGGATGACACATATTAAAAGTAATCTTAAAAATTCAGTTATTGCAAATATGTTATTTATTGATTATGTTCAACTTTCCAAAAAACCATAAATAATCTTTGTAACAGTTTTTTAATAATATCAGAAGAAATTAAATAAATGTTTTATAGAATGTGCAGCAGCCGTATCGCCCTAGAGATATAAATTTTAATTATATGTTCTATCTCATCACAGTGCAGTGGTTCAAAAGTTTAAATCAATTCTTACGAAAAAAAAAGTTATTTTAGTTTTTTTAGGTAATAACTTTTTTTGAGGAGGGTCATTATTTCTAGGTGCGATTTATCTATGGGAGGTTGAGATACCCTCCCACCCATAAATCTACAGGCATTCTCTGGACATATAAGAGAATGAACCATATTGGTTCAGCGGTTAGCGAATTCCTTCGATACAGACAATAGGTTTTCCTCAGGACACGTAAAAAACCCTTTACATACATATATGAGTAGCTGTACTATGTAATAGTGATGCATTTTATAATGTGTGAATATTGAGTTTAAAAGTCTTCATTGTGGCATTTTAATGCCAGGGATCTAAATGGATAATGTTCGATAAATTGATGTGCATCCTAAATGATGCTTCACAAAATTACCCCTTTGGAAGATTACAATTAGTGGTTCAAACACTCAACAAAATAAACCAACCAATCAAAAAAAAAAAAACAGTAAAAATTACCAGCAAATGGAGAAAACGTTATTTTAATACTTTGGGGACTTGTGTAATAAACAGCTCAATATCCACTCACTCTCTGATGTGTATATTGAGTTTTAAAGTCTTCATTGTTGCATTTAAATGCATTTTTTAATGTTGCCCTCTTATTATCACCCTTTTTATCACACAGTATATCTTGATTCTTTTTTTATTTCTTTTCTTTTTTAAGTAGCAAAGCTACTAATACAATTACTCTGTCTGTTCTATACTTTAGTTTATTAGTTTATAATGAAAAGATAATTGATTTTTAAAATTTTATCATTTGCTTTATAGCGTGGCTTTGTCTGTAATCTATTTAACTTTACCCTATAGTTTAAAAGATACTGTGCCCCTAGCACCCTAGGGACCCTGTATTTTATTAGTAAGACTTTAATATAAAAATAAAAGAGCCTAAAACTATCCCCGGCCTATAGGATGCCCTATCAATTCATATTAATGAATTAATAGGCATATTTGGACATACGGACTTTCTGGTAACGATTATACAGGGTGTTTTTTTTAATGGAACAAAAGTATTGCTTAATATAACCCACTTGCCATTGACAGAAATTAATAATCTATATATTAATTTCTTCCTTGGGTTGGGGAGTTTTGTATAAGAAAGAAATATTTAGCCGTTTTCAACAAATTATGCCTTAAAAACCGGTTTTTCCAAAGTACCTATTTTTTTTGGATCATGATCAATTTAAAGAGTGTGCAAAACCAATTACATTTTTAAAAATCAAATTGTGCGGCTTGTGTTAATGGTAGAATAATGTTAAGCATACCGTTAGAATTGTCATAAACTCTAGTATTTGGAAATATATGTATCATATTCTTGCTATTTGTAGTATAGAGTCTACGTAGGAAAATGTGAGAAAGGTTGAAAAGTTTTAAGTAAGTTGGGAAATTTTACCACGTAGCTCCTAAACTATACATAGCACAGGAATAATTCTTAAATACCTAAAAACTAGAGTTTATGACAATTCTAACGATATGCATAACATTTTTCTACTATTAATACAAGCCGCACAATTTGAATTTTAAAAAATGTTTGCATTTTTGCACACTCTTTAAAATGGTCATGATCCAAAAATCTTCCAAAAATATGTACTTTGGAAAAACCGGTTTTAAAGGCATAATTTGTTAAAAACGGCTAAATATTTTTTTCTTATACAAAACTCCCCAACCCAATAAAGAAATTAAGATATAGATTATTAATTTCTGTTAATGGCAAGTGGGTTATATTAGGCAATACTTTTGTTCCATAAAAAAAAACACCCTGTATATTTAATATACTTCATAAATTGTACATTATCTTTATAGAAATCATAATGCAAAGTTTGAAATTTGTAAGACTAAATTAACGAAAATAGCTAACTGTTATGGATGTACGGATCCTAATTATAGAAAGGCTTCGATTAAAAAAATATAAAACAAAGAAAACTTGCAGATAGGTGTTCTAGAGATCTTGTGAGACATAAAAGCATGCACATGCACAAATTTACAAAAGCCATACATGTTATATAATTATACACACAAATAATCTAAATAAATTGGTCTGGAAAATAAGTTTAGAACTTTACAGATTTTTGTTGTAAAGTTTTAAATTGATGTGACAGGATACCTTCTTAATGCCTTTTTATGCAGCTTGGTATAATCTAGACTATTTCATTTTAAACAACAAAATATAAAGGTTTTTAAAAGGCAACATTGTTACGAATTAAAAATTTAAATGTTTTCAATATGATTGTCAGATACCTAATTTCAATTCTTTTTTAAACTAATTACTTTTTATACATTTCATCTCATTAGGTCTTAGAAATGACAAACTTTTGTTCATCCTGTGAAGGTAATTAACTATTTTTAGTGTGCTGACGTTTCAACCACTAATTTTAATCTACTGAAGTTGTAATTTTAAGTATCACCATTATGGATGTAAACCAGTTTATCGACCATTGTCTTATCCATTTAGATCCCTAGCAAAGTTCTAACAACTTTGGGGACTTTTAGTGAATTTTTATTGGTTGGTTAATTATGTTGAATGTTCAAACGTTTCATCCTCTAATTGTAATCTACAGAAGTGGTAATTTTGTGTTTTATCAATAAGGTTGTGCGTCAATTTATCGGCCATTGTCTTATTCCTTTAGAATCCTGCTTTCAGATGCATCTATGTATATCTGGCCTAGAAATATGACTGCCTAATAGTAATGGATATAATTTACATAGATATATTTTCATCAATTTGTTATCAATTTAGGTTTCTAATTTGGAACTCATGCATTGGTCTGTTCGTTCCTCCAGTTAGAAAGGGGGGGGGGTTGATGTGGGGTATCATTATTTTAGCCAGCTTTGATTATCACTATATTAGAGTACATCTATTTAGGTTACTTATTTGGAACTCATTTATTGGTCTGTTTCGTTCATCCAGTAAGAGGGAAGGAGAATGGGGGTATATCATTTTTTTTTAGCCAGTCGTAAGTATAACTTTATAAGAGTACATCTGTTTAGGTTACTAATTTGGAACTTACTTATTAGTATGTTTCGTTCATCCAGTAAGAGGGAATGGGGATGGGAGAATTATCATTATTTTAGCCAGCTGTGAATATTACTTTATTAGAGTACATCTACTTAGGTTGCTAATTTGGAACTCATTTATTGGTCTGTTTCGTTCCTCCAGTAAGAAGAAGGAATAACATTATTTTAGCCAGCTGTGAGTATCACTTTATTGGAGTACATGAAAATCTGGTGCAACATCCATGTAATAATATATTCATTCTAATAATAAACTACACAGCACATTGTATTACTCACTCCCATTTAGGGATCTAAAGGGATAAGACAATGGCTGATGAATTGATGTACATCCCCAATGATGATACACAAAATAACCCCTTAAGTAGATTAAAAATAGTTGATAGGGTAAAATTTTTCATCAATTCAGGTTGTTACTTTGTCGTTCAACAATTAAGAGGGAGGGGATGGGGGAATTATCTTTATGTTAGCCAGCTGTGAGATTCACTTTATTAGAGTACATGTAAATCTAGTGCAACATCCATGTAATAATATATTCATTCTAATAATAAACTGCATAGCACATTGTATTACTCACTCACTATTCAGGGATCTAAAGGGATAAGACAATTGCCAATAAATTGATGTACATCCCCAATGATGATACATAAAATTACCTCTTACAATGTTTGGACTTTCAACTTAATTTATCAAACAATCCAAAGTCCCCAAAGTTCTTAAGCCAACAAATAAAATTTTTTAGGGACTATCATAATAAACAGACCAATGTCTCCTTCCTCCCTGCATTCTATTGCTCACTCAGTTCCAGGCCTAAATAAATCTAAATTTGTACATGCATGAATATACTCAGGGAGGGAGGGGACATTGAGTTGTTTATTTCACTACTCCCCAAAGTTTATATTGGGGACTTCAGTGAATCATGAATAGTTGGATCATTAAGTTGAGTGTCCAAATGTTTCAACTACTAAAAGTAAACTACAGAAGGGGTAATTACTATATTATCATTGGGGATGAACATCAGTTTATCGACGATTGTCTTATCTCTTTAGATCCCTTAAATATACTTATGCTAGGATTTATACAAAGATAGTCATTTAGTTTAGGTTACACAGAAGTTCATTATCAAAACAATAAAATATTAGGAAAAAAGAATGCAAAAATCCATAAAACGAAGCTCTGAAACGGTAGTCACAAACGAACATTAACACCTGAGTGTCGGAACTGAATAATCAGAATATAAATGTATAAAAATCGAAACAAAATTGTAAGTAAAAGTAAAAGTAAATTTTCATATTTACCTCACTAAAAGTTTACATTTGTAAGATTCAAATTATGCCAATTGAACGAATAATACACATCTGTTGTTTGGGTTATTATTTCAGGGATCTAAAGGGATAAGACAATTGCCGATAAAGTGATGTACAATGATGATACACAATATTACCCTTTCTGTAGATTTATGTTTGAAACATTTGGACACTCAACTTAATGATTTAAGAATCCCCAAAGTTGTTATATCAGAAAAACTTTGGGACTAGTGTATAAAACAGTCCAGTTTCCCCTCCCTTTGGATCTGTACTGAACTGATATGGTTCTCCTTTCCAGTGTAGCTTTTCATAGGTCCTGAGAAGGTGTATAACTATTAAGGGGGGGGGGAGGGTACCAACAACCTTCCAAGAAAAATCGTCAAACATCCAAACATAAAGCGCCGCCTAGAGGTTATTTTTTGGTAAACAACTAATCTTAACATAGAATGAAAAGAAAACATTTTACGTGCCCCTAGAGGTATCTAGGGGCGTAGCCGCTAGTAATGAATACAGAATTAAATGGTTTAAGTCAAAATATTTTGGCTACAAGGAAAAATGCTTTTTTCTTTTTTCTTCAAAACTGTGAATACAATTTACTCCTTCCTGCCATTTGTTTGTTTAAACTCAGGGTTCTAAAGGGATAAGACAATGGCCGATAAATTGATGTACTTCCCTAATGATGATACACAAAATTACCTCTTCTGTAGATTATAATTAGTGTTTGAAACTCAACTAAAACAAATTCAAAGTCCCTAAGGTCATTGAGCCAACCAATAAGAAAACGTTACTATAAAACTTTTGGGATTAGTGTGATATACAACCCAATGTCCCCTCCATCCCTGTTATTCCAACTGCTCATAAATGCATTTGCAAGTTAAATATAATTGTTACTGAACTTTTTTTTGCATACTAGCTATACATACATAGAAAGATAGAAATAGAGAAAAAAAGAGGTAAAAATAACATCTTATTCAGAGAGATAGAGGGGACAATCGGCTGTATATAACACTGGTCCCCAAGATTTTATAATAACGTTGTCTTAATCGTTGGCCTAACTAATTTGGGAACAACAGTGAATTTTGATTTTTTCTTTGAGTACGTTGAGTGTCCAAACGTTCCAACCTCTAATAATAATCTACAAAAGGGGTAATTTTGTGCATCATCATTAGGAATTTACAAAAAGTTATCATTTTTCATTTATTATTATCATTACGCTTTTAAAACTTTTACAAACATAAAAATAATTTGGTTTTGCAATTTTTGACTTAAGCTTTTGAATATCTTAGTGAGAAACATTTCCATCACAATCCTAATGTATAAAGTAGTAAGGTTTTTTTTAATAACTATTAAACTGATTGGGTTCTCTATTTTAGGTAAGATTTAAATAGTTCCTATGATTTTTTGGCTATTTTATTTTCACATTTAAGTTTTAGGATAAAATTTTTCTTGAAAATAAGATTTAAATAATTCCGTAAAGTTGGGTGTTGGGTTGTATTCAAATGCTCTTATTAAGTCAAAGTGTTCTTAATTCTAACCAAATGTAAATATATTTAAAATGGTCCATAATTAAGAACAGTTTGACTTAATAAGAGCATTTGACTACAACTCAACACCAGCTCTGTGTTTGGAAAATAGATAACTAGACAAAGTGTCTCAAAAATCAGCCATGTGACGTCTTTAAAATGAAGATTATCCAGTTTTTAGAGCTTTTCTTTCCCACTTCTCTTCTCATCTCTCTAATTTTTCTAATCTGTAGCAGTATCACTTTTGTTGAATGAAATTTAAACATCCTTATAAAAGTAACAGGTTCTATGTCTGTCTGTCTTTACCAAAGGATCTCTTTAACTGCTGAACTTATATAGCTTCTCACAGGTCCTGGAATGGTTTTTAACTATTTTGGGGTAGGGTACCACCATCCTCACAAGAAAAAAACTTTTGAACTTTTATAAAAAAGGGGGGTCAACATTCTCCCCTCAAGGGTCCCTAGAGGCCTCTAGAGGCGTAGCCACTAGTGATTTAATAATAAAGAGAGGGCTAAAAGCACAGATGTCTTGAATGGGACAATACCAAAACTTTGGAGAATAATATGC
>NC_137266.1:877321-897128 GCF_053477335.1 Acartia tonsa
TTTGCTCTTTACCTGGATGACCCTGCCAGGTTTGATGGCATCCTGTGCCCGCCAGGATGGAGATATTCAAAAAATTCCAACTCTCAGTTATGTGTCATACCCATACTTAAAAAGTCAAGCAGTTTGGGCTCTTCATCTTTCACACACAGAAAATGAGATAGAAAAAACCGGAAGGGGGGGCGTTCAACGCCCCCCCCCCGACCGTTAAGGGTTAATCTTACAGGATTTTTAGTATTTTTCTAATTAAAATGCTTTAACCCTTACAGATCGGGCCCCAATTCCCACCTTAATAGATTGGGGGGGGGGGGGCTCAAAGAGCCCCCCCCCTCTATCTCGGCTCCTGGTACAGATAAAAACGTAAAATTTTTTTCTGGTGGTTCATGTGTATTTTTAGAGAAAATTACTTTTTCTAGTCATAGCAGTCAGACCGCTCCTTAGCCGCTTTTTAGCGGCCAGCCGCTAAATTTTAAAACAGCTGTAGAGCGGCCAATTTTGCAGCTAGGATGACCAAATTTTAGGACGAACTTTTATTTTTCATAACAAAAAAATTACTTTTTCTGATCATCGCCGAAAAACGGCAAATAACGGAAACCGCAATTTTCGGCGGTTACGGCGGTAAAACGGCGATTGGCGGCGCAAATTAATATTTTTATCTGTTTATTATTGCTCAAGGATTTACCAAAAAAAAATATAGGTCTCTAGCTGTAATAGAAGCCACGATATTCATAATATATGTCTGTAGTAAAAGCCGGACAAAAATCGGTCATAAAGTCGGTCAGGGAGCGGTCAAACGGTCATAACACCACTTTTCTCAGATGGTCATTGATATCTAAGTATTCACCAAAAAAATTTTAGGTTTTATTTTTACACAAAAGTCATAATGTAGAAATTAAGATTTATTTAGAATTTTTTCAAATTTTTTTTGCTACCCAACCGACTTTGACCGGACACCACGACCGACACAGACCAGATATCCTAATAAAATCAACTCTTGCCGATGTATAATTACTAAACTTAAAAAGTCATGAAGTTACAGCTCAACATCTTACCTACAAAAAAAAATGAGATTGAAAAAACTAGAGGGGGGCTCTTTGAGCCCCCCCCATCCCCGATCTGTAAGGGTTAGTAGTTCAAAATTAAAATTTTGAAATATAGATAATGATAATGATATTAATTAGCTTTCTGCAAAGAAAATAAAGAGGAGTTTATTAAAGATTTTTTTGGCTATGCAATCATCCTTTTATTTGTGATAGCTTGCACACAAAATGACTGCAGGGATTAAAGGGATAGGACAATGGCCGATAAATTGATGTACATACCCAATTATGATACACAAACTTATCCATTCTGTAGATTACAATTGGTTGTTAATAAGAAAACGTAATTATAAAACTTTGGGGACTAGTGTAAAAAAGCCAATGTCCCCTCCCTCCCTGAACCCTAACAGTAACACACTGTACATACTGTAATACTTTCATGTCAAATAAAAATGCAAAAATTAAATTTTTATTCAACTTTATTGACTGTTCCAGAAATCTGATATTAGTTTAGGGATAAAAACTTTTTCAGTATAGCTAGGAAACCGATTAATATCCCCTGGATTAGAACCGGTTATTAGCTATACTGAAAATTTATGTATGGCAATTTTCTATGAATATTAAAATAAAAGTCATAAAATAGTACTAGCCCCTTGGCCCCTTCGGTCTAACAAAACTGTTTTTAATTTTGTAATTTTTCAGCTGTCTATAATACTATTGACTGTTCCACAATCTGATATTAGTTTAGGGATACATTATTTTCCGGTATGGCTTTAAGGCTGATAATATCCCCTGGATTAGAACCGGTTCTCTGCCATACTAAAAATTTATGTTTAGCATTGTATTACAGACAATTTTCCAGGAATATTAAAATAAAAATCATACAATTAATATCAGTTTTGTTAGCCCTTCCTTTTGGCCCCTCCGGGCAAAAAATTTGTTAAAAAACAAGAATAGTCATATACATAAATAGCACAGCAATAACAAGAAAATTATATTAAGATGAAAAGAGAAGTAAAGTATATGTCAGTATGTTGAATATAGCATTACAATGAAAGGGGGTGAAAAGTGTAGATATCAGGAAAAAAAAACAATATAGTTATATCCCACAGTTATGGAATCTCGACGACAAAGATTTTTTTATCCAATCTTGACAAGTGAGGTATTTTTAGAAAGAGGAATATATATAGAAAACGCCTATGAAAATTAGAAAATCCGCAGAAATCATATTTGCAAGTTATTTGCAAAAATCTGCAATGTTAATTTGCAAAATTAATTTCATGCCTTAAATGACTTATTTAAAAAGAAATCTTTTTATGAAATGTGTTTATCTATAAGTTTAGAACATAATTAAGGCAAAAAAAAATTCTTTAGTGTTACTTTTTTCACCTTATATATGAAAAAAGCAGTTTCTCACATTTTATGATAAAAAAGGTATAAGAACAAAAAATATGCTTTTTCTTGATGTAAACACAATAATTGGCATAAAATCTATCATCCTAAATGTAAAAATCAGATATAGAATCCTTTTTAGAGCAAAAATAGTGCAAAAAGTAACCAAGACATTTTTGCAAAGTATGAAAATCTGAAGAAAATAGTTCTTTTTGATTTTGATATACATATCAGATAAATGTATATGAAATTAGTGATCAAAAACTAAAAAACAAGTTATAACTTTTTCAATCCTATCATTGATTAAAATGCACTTTTAGGTTTACTTATAACCAAAGTAGCACATATAAACTCTTTTTATTAAGTTATTAAACAAAATAAATTCAAATCAACAATTAGGCGTTTTTTATATTGCAGTAGACCATTTTGTAGTTGGTTTTTTGGCATTTATTTTGTTTAATTACATCATAAAAAGAGTTTTTATTCACTACTTTGGTAATTCTTAAACCTAAAAGTGCAATTTAATCAATGACAGTGTTGAAAAAACTTATAACATGTTTTATAGTTTTAAATCACTAATTTTATATACATTTATCTGATATGTATATCAAAAGCAAAAAGAACTATTTTCTTCAGATTTTCATACTTTGCAAAAATGTCTTTGTTACTTTTTGCACTATATTAGCTCTAAAAAGGATTCTATATCTGATTTTTACATTTAGGATGATAGATTTTATGCCAATTATTGTGTTTACATCAAGAAAAATCATATTTTTTGTTCCTATACCTTTTTTTTATCATAAAATGTGAGAAACTGCTTTTTTCATATATAAGGTGAAAAAAGTAACACTAAAGAATTTTTTTTGCCTTAATTATGTTCTAAACTTATAAATAAACACATTTCATAAAAAGATTTTTTCTAAATAAGTCATTTAAGGCATGAAATTAATTTTGCAAATTAGCATTGCAGATTTTTGCAAATAACTTGCAAATATGATTTCTGCGGATTTTCTAATTTTCATAGGCGTTTTCTATATGTATTCCTCTTTCCAAAAATACCTCACTTGTCAAGATTGGATAAAAAAATCTTTGTCGTTGAGATTCCATAACTGTGATCCATAAATAGCTAGGAAAGGAGAGGCATTTGTCAGTTTATTACACTATTCCAAATAGTTGTGTAATAACATTTCCTTATTCGAAGTCTTAACCACTTTGAAGGATGGGGACTTTATGAATTTGGATTGGTTAGTTCATTTGTATTTTCTGGTGAAACCTAAGATTCAAAATAATTTGTGACATTGTTCTATATAAATGTATGTTTAATATCTTTGATCATATTTGCTGTCATCTTATGTCTCATACCTATATTTTTTAGACAAAATGAATTGAAAATGATTGCTAAAATCGAAATATATCTTAGAATAGTGTATTTTTTTAAAAATAGGTTGAAAAACATACTAACTTTAAAATAATTCATTAAGTTGAGTTACCGAAGTTTCAACAACTTATTGTAATCTACAGAAACGGTAATTTTGTGAATTATCATGAGATTAAAGTAATATATAATCATAAGTGATGTACATCCATGTATGTGCTATTGTCTTATCCCTTTAGTTTTCCTATATACCCCCTCAATTTATCACAAGTGGAACCCATACAGATGTACAAACGGACATACCATAGTTGAATAGAGTAGCTGCGCTAATTCGTAGAAGAACAAAAAAACTGGGCGACAGTTTGTTTTGAAACTAAAGGCTTAATAAGGTGCAAAATAACTTATTATGCATTTACATAGGGGAGGTTAGGGATTTGGAATATGAATATATTAAAGTAAAAGAATAGAAGGGTCAACATCTATATGTAACCTGGGATCTAAATGGATAAGACAATGGATGATAAAATTTATTTACACCCCCAATGATGAAACACAAAATTAACCTTTTTATATTAAAATTAGTTCTTGAAACTTAGATAGTCTTCAAAGTTGTTATGCCAACGAATAATAAAATATTATTATAAAACTTTGTGGACTAGTGCAATAAACAGCCTATTGTCAACCCTCTCAGATTTGTAATAGTCATGGGCTATTTACTCATCTTATAAAAATTCTAATGCAAAATTCAAACTTCCTTTTTTGTAAATCCTTTAAACTAGACTTATATTATTTATACTCTCTTAAATCTGAATCAATTTTATTTTTGAAAAATTTCTATTTTTAAATTCTTGTGTTCTGTAATCTAAAATTCACTTTTAGAATCCTTATTCCCCTAGAATTTGTAAAAACAAAATCTAACATAAATCCCAACAAATTGAAAACAGATAATACCCTCGGAGAGGTGCGAGCAGGGATTTCAAGGGATAAGACAATGGAGGATAAACTAATGTTTGTCCCCAATGATGTTGAACAAAATTAAACCTTTTATATAGTATAATTATTGGTTGATAAGTTTTGACATATTCATTAGAGATATAATAAAAGTACCCAAAGTTTTTGAGCCAATAAATAAGAGAATTTGGTTATAAAACTTTGAGTAGCTCTGATATTTACATTCAATGTCCTATCTCCCTTACTCCCTGGGGAATTAAGACCCAAAATTTCACTAATACTTTCAGGGCATTTAAAAAGAGTGGTTTTCTTTAAAGTTGCAACCTTATGATTACATTAGACTTCATAATAAAAATGTAGATTAAAATAATTGAAGGAAAAGTTTGGACATGTTAGAACTTGTCTAATACCTGAGGCTAAAATAGAGTTAAAAAAGAAGGTGGGAATGTCTTTAGAACTAGCCTTATACCTGAGGCTACAATAGGGTTAAAAGAGAGGATAGGAAAGTCCTTAAAACTAGCCTAGCACCTAAGGCTAAAATAGGGTTTAAATTAAGGTAGAAAAGGCATTACAACCAGTCTAATATCTGAGTCTAGAATAGGGTTAAAAGAGATGGTAGGAAAGGCCTTAAAAACAGCCTAATTTTGAGGCTAAAATTAGGTTAAAAGAGAAAGAGGGGAAGTCCTTAGAAACAGATTAATGCCTGAGGCTAAAATAGAGTTAAAAGAGAAGATAGAAAAGTCCTTAAACCAGCCTAGTATCTGAGGCTTAAATAGGGTTAAAAGAGAAGATATAGTCCTTAGAATAAGCCTAATATCTGAGGCTAAAATAGAGTTATAAGAGAATGTTAGAAAGTCTTTAGAATCAGTCTAATGCCTGAGGCTAAAATTGAGTTATAAGAGAATGTTAGAAAGTCTTTAGAATCAGCCTAATACCTGAGGCTAAAATTGAGTTATAAGAGAATGTTAGAAAGTCTTTAGAATCAGCCTAATACCTGAGGCTAAAATAGGGTTAAAAGAGAAGGTGGGAAAGTTAAAATAAATGAAATGAGAGTTTTTACAATTTTACTAAAATTTACTAAAAGCTAAATCAATCATAAAAAATATATTTTTTTTTGCAACAAAGATATTTTCCAACTAAATTAATTAGTTTGTCTATAATTACATAGACGTCTGATATAGTTTGAGAAGATTCCTTTAACAATTAAGGATTTCTTGTATTTCATTTATATTATGTGTTATATATCGTATAGTGTTACAGTCAGCTTTCCGCGTTTATTAAAATAATAAAATTAAAACATGAATGTCTGGGCTAACATTTTATCTTATTATAGCTATTATTATTTTAATTTTAGTATACGTGGAAAATTGTATATAATACCATGCTAAACATGATTTTTTACTACCGCTGAGAACCAGTTTTAATCCAGGGGATATCAATTGTTTTTGAAGCTATAATTTTTCTAGCTGTTTTGAGCGAATGCCCCCTTAGGGTTAGGGGGATATGTTAAAGGATTAATGAATATCGAAACTCTGAAAAGTGTTCCAACAAAATCTGTAATTGTAATTAGCTATTAATCTTTTAGCACAATTGAATGTAAATTATACTAGTAATAGTACCCGAAGATTTATTGACTTAGAAACTTTAGGTACTCAAAACGAACCTGTTTTTAAACTTTTCAACCCATAACTGTAATCTACAGATTTTGTAATTTTGTTTGTAATAATTGGGGATGTACTGTAGTGTACATCAATTTATTGTCCATTATCTTATCCTTTAAGATTTCTTACAAATACATATTATTAGACTTTTAAAGCTAGCACTTTGCAAAGAACACCTTTAACAAGAGAAGTCATGAATCTAAAGGGATAAGACAATGGCCGATATATTTATGTACATCCCGATTCTCAATGATAAAACGCAAAATTACTCCTACTGTAGAAATAAATAGTGGTTGAAACATTTGGACACTCAAATAAATGAACCAACAAATCACTCTTAAGTAAAAGTTTCCAAGGTTGTTAATCCAACAAATAAGAAAACTTTGGGGACTAGTGTAACAAACAGCTCAATGTCCCCTCACTCCCTGGAGAGAAGTAGAGCTGAGGGAATGAAATCAGAAAAAAAGTTGTTAAACTTTTGGGATGCATTTAATCCCTAGCTAGATAGAAAGATAGCTAGATATATATCTTAGGTTATGTAATACATAGATATCTATGATTGGATATCTAGTTATCTTACTATCAGAAATTAAACCTTTGGGCTGCATTGCATAATTGGATATCTGGATATCTTTATATCTTTTAGATAGATATCTATCTTTAGTTATGTAATCCTCAAATATCATTATCTATCTTTGAATGTTTTCTGTCGATATCTTTCTATCTTCTAGATATCTATCTATGTTTGCAATCATTAGTTATCTAGCTATGTTTTTATCTTTAGTTATGTTATCCTCAGAAATATGTGCTCAGATATCTAACTATCTTTCTATCTTCTAGATATCTATCTTTAGTTATGTAAGCTAAGTATATTTATGTATAATCATTTTCGGAGATACTCTTTAGCTAAACATTTTAATTAAAAAATTAAATAAATGTACTAAAAATTTTGAACTAACATAAATTTAGAACTTTGGGTACCAGTGTAATTTACAGTCCAATGTCCCCTCTCTCCCTGGTTAATACTAGTCAAAACAAAAGTTAAAATTGTAAAAAAGCTTAAAATTTTGATTGAAAAGTTTGAACACTGCTTTTTTGGAAACAAGTTTAAAACATTACATCAAAGTACTCAAAGTTCTTGAACTAACATAAATTTAAAACTTTGGGTACCAGTATAATTTACAGTCCACTGTCCCCATACTCCCTGGATAATACTAATCAAAACAAAAGTAGAAATAGTAATATAGCTTAAAATTTCGGTTGAAAAGTTTAAACACTTCTAGATGGTAACAACCATTAAAATAAATGAAAGTACTCAAAGTGTTTGATAAAACTTTGGGTACCAGTGTAATTTACAGCCCCATGTCCCATCACTCCCTGTATATAAGACTAGTCAAAACAAAAGTAGAAATAGCAAAATAAAAATTTCGGTTGAAAAGTTTGAACACTTTAAAACATTACATCAAAGTTCTTGAACTAACGTAAATTTAAAACTTTGGGTACCAGTGTAATTTACAGTCCAATGTCCCCTCACCTTCTGGATAATACTATTATTGGTTGAAAAGTTTGAACACTGCTAGTTTGGAAACAACCTTTAAATGAAAGTACTCAAAATTCTTGAGCAAACATAAATTTAAAACTTTGTGTACCAGTGTAATTTACAGCCCCATGTCCCCTCACTCACTGTATATAAGACTAGTCAAAACAAACGTAAAAATAGTAAAATAGACAACATATACATGTAAATTACCCAAATAATAAAAAAGTAGTTTTAATAAAACTGCAGATTTAAAATTTCAGCTAATTTTTAAGTATTTATAACACCCAATCTAGGTGCACTAATATTTATGAAAGATTTTAAGTCAACTAATGGGATAATGAGTTTTAAAAACTTTGTGTGCGATTGACTAAAATGTAGAAAACAAAGTGACTTTTTTAGAACTAAATATTAAATCAACTTTAGAATTTATGACTTATTTGTACATTAATTTTATTTATCTAACTCCTGTAGGGATCTTAGCCATGCATGGCATGAAACTTATTTTTGCAGGTCTACTCTTTATATATCCAATGTAACTTAACCTAACCTAACCTAGCCTACGATAAATGTAAACACACGAAAAAATACCAACACCTTATTTTAAAATAATAAGAAACTAAGGGATGTGGGGTAAGTTGAGGTATAATTGCGAAAACGAATTAACACCTTTTAAAAAAAGACACATGAATTAAGTTCAGAAAGTTAAGTATGTGTCGTTACCCTATTCATTATCTGTCATGTCTGGCTTAACTACTTTGTTGGTTCAATAACTTGGGAGTTAAAAGTTTAAATCTACATCTAAATCTAAATTTAAATCTAAATTGCAATCTACAAAAGGGGTAATTTTATGTATCAACATTGGGGATATACACAAATTTATCTTTTAAGGGAGGGTACCTTAGAGAATACCCACCTCCTAAATAAATATTTTTTTCTTCTAAAACTAAAATCAAAAGTATGGGTAGCAGCAGTAGGAACTAAAAAATCAACTACTACGCCTATTTAGTTTTTCAACAATCTTAAGCGAGTGCAGTAAATTAAATAAAATCTTCTTCCTTTTTAAAAAGGTGATTTAGGTAGATAGATAGATAGATAAATAAATAGATATATACATAAATAGAAAGGTAAATATATAGATAGATAGATAGTTAAAGGTGATTAGAGAAAGATATTTGTTTTAGGGGAAACAAAAAATGTGAAGGGGTGGGGAAAATACTCCTAAAGAATAATTAGTACGCCTTTTGTAAGTTATATTTATTGAAACAAACAATATTATTTTTTAGTAAAAGATAAAATAACAAGGCAGCTGCGTATCAGCCGCCTGTAAGCCTCAGGGAAATCAACCATTTACGATTTTAAAAATCAGCTGAGAGTCAAAACCTGACAATCCCTCTTTCCAAAAAAATGGTTTAAATTTGAGGCTTAGTAGCGGATGGCCTTTTCAATAAGATGTTTTTTTTCGAATTACACTTTCGAGACTTCTTTATTATATATAATTATATGGAATTTATTTTTTAGATGTTAAATCCCTTACCTTAAAACATATTGAAAATATTTGACAATAACTTTTACATTAGCAGGGTAATTCAAATAATGTGACGTTACTTTTTTAACTTTTTAAAATAGAAAATTTTTAATCTAGAAAATGTCTCTGCCTTTTAAGTAACGAATAGTTCTATTCAGGTTAGAATTATACTATCAAATAAACAGTAAAAGTTATTATTGTAAAGTTTTATAAGGTGATTACCCGGGCAATTAGGCAAGTTGTTTTCTATAATTTATCGGCCATAGTGAAGATCCATGATAAATTAATGCAGTTGATTTGCATTAATCAATGAAGTCAGGAATAGGACAATGATAGTTAAATTAATCTACACTCCTTCTCTCCCCAATATAATATTCAACCTATAAATCTAAAGGCTGTACATATAGGGATCTAAAAGGTTAAGACAATTGCTGATAAATTTATGTACATCTCCAATGATGATATACAAAATTACCCGTTTTATTGATTACAATTAGTAGTTGAAACGTATGTACTCTCAACCTTAGAATCAGCCAACCAAAATTCAATTAGAGTCCCCAAAGTTGTTAAGCCAACAAATGAGAAATAATTATTGTAAAACTTTGGGGACTAAATAAACAGCTCGACCACTAATTGTAATCAACATAAAGGGTAGTTTTTTGTATAATAATTGGGGTTGGACACTAATTTATCTGCCATTGTCTTATCCCTTTTGGTCCCTGTGTCAAATATATGTAGGCAGTGTATCAAATATGGTAATAAATTTATTTATGAGGTTATTGGGAATTTTTAATTATATTAGTATCACATATACATGGTGTTTCATTAAAAAAAAAAACTGCACTTTCCGGTTTTGATAATTAAAAAGAAGCAAAAAAAAATAATTATAGGTCCACATTCTATGAGAGGATTTTAAACTAAGAATTAGAATTCATGCAAAAAAAACAATCAATAATGCTTTTGTCCAAAAAAGGCATTTTTTATTGAATTTTATTTGAAAAATTATTAAAAGTGGTAGATGATTTAATACCCAAAGTTTTTCAGCCATCAAATTAGAGAGCATAAATATAAAACTTTGGGTACCAGTGTAATTTATAGCCCAATGTCCCCTCCCTCCCTTCATACCTGGGTACATTGAGTAAAGTTGTAATTCCTACTAACAAAGTTAGGTCCCCAATGTTTATACAGCCAACCAATGAGAGAGCAAGAGAATAAAACTTTGGGTACCAGTGTAATTTAAAGCCCATTGTCCTCTCCCTTCATCCCTGGGTTTATCGAGTAAAGTTGTAATTCCTACTAACAAAGTTAGGTACCAAGGTCTTTATACAGACTGTCAGATTTTTTCTAATTTTAGCAGTTTCTGAGATATTATTGTAACAATATATCTCTCCCTCTAACTTTTATCCCTCTCTCTATTTCATAATCCCACTTTCTCTCTCCCTCTCAATTTTTAAAAAGACCAAATTTGCTTTACAGTGTGTCTTTATATCTCTTATATTTAGAATTGGGTTAAATTTTATTTTTTACAGTTTTGAAATCACACTTTGCTGGCCAATATAACATTATTGACTTTGCCAATTTCATTGCTGCTTAGAGTTTCATGGTATATATATACATCAGGGAGGGAGGGGACATTGGGCTGTTTATTACACTGGTCCCCAAAGTTTTATAGTGGTTAGTGCTGGCCAATATATACATTATTGACTTTGCCAATTTCATTGCTGCTTAGAGTTTCATGGTATATATATACAATCAGGGAGGGAGGGGACATTGGACTGTTTATTATTACGCTAGTACCCAAAGTTTTAATATGGTTAAAAAACACTGTGCTGGCCAATATATATACATTATTGACTTTGCCAATTTCATTGCCGCTCAGAGTTTCATGGTATATATATACAATCAGGGAGGGAGGGGACATTGGACTGTTTATTATTACGCTAGTACCCAAAGTTTTAATATGGTTAAAAAACACTGTGCTGGCCAATATATATACATTATTGACTTTGCCAATTTCATTGCCGCTCAGAGTTTCATTGTATATATATACAATCAGGGAGGGAGGGGACATTGGGCTGTTTATTACACTGGTACCCAAAGTTTTTCAATAACGTTTTATTATTTGTTGACTTAAAAGCTGGTGGTACTTTCTATCTACTTAGTTTCATGGTGTAAATTCTTCAATAAAATTGTATTATTTCATTGTTGATTTTTAATGTTTATATTATTTTACAAAGAAATTTTGTTTTTATTTTATACAAGATAAATTATATCCATTCTAGCTATTACAAATTAAAAGGATGAAAATATCAGGGATTAAGAATACATTGAAATATAAATGATACCTAATCTATTCTGAAATCAATGTCTTTTTCAAAATTTCTTGCTACTAGCGTGAGAAAAGACTGAAAAATCATCAGTTTTAAAGAGGAATTTTGACCCCTATAAAACAAACCTTTACCTGTCAATACAATTTTTACTTTTACATATACTGCAATTAAAATTTTGTGTCTTAACTTACAGCTAATTGATGTCTGTCCGTCCGTCCGTCTGTCCGTCCGTCCATCTGAAGCTTAAGATCTCTGTAACCACTGAACCGATCGAATTCTACTCTTCAGGGAATATACCTACTGGTCCTGTGGTGGTTTTAGGCTATTTTCTTGGGGGGTGGGACACTCCCAACCCTCCCAAAAACTTTTTTTATCATCTCTTGTAGCAAAGCCCCTAGAGGCTAGGGGCGAAGCCGCTAGTTATTGAATATAGTAAATGTCCGTAATTTAATTACTATAATCTACTTTAATAACTATTACAGATCTACAAGCGCCTCTTATAGAGAATCATCACTATTAAAATCAGGGATCGGAAGCCTCACGTAAGCCGCGTGTAAGCCTCAGTGAAATCGTGATTTTATCACAATAAAATTCAGCTGGATGTATAAAACGGCTCTTTAGCAGACAATCCTTCTTTCTGAAATTTTTTTTTCTGCTCACAAGCAGGTTTAAAACTGAGGCTTATGCGCGGCTTACGTGAGGCTTCCGATCCCTGATTAAAATAATTTGCTATTTGTGCTGTTACAATTTTTACATTTACATTTACTGCAATTGCAATTTTTGTTGGCTTCACCTGAAACTCTCTGGGATTAAGGGATACAGATTTCCGCGGATATTAATATTAAAAAATTTAAGGATTTTAACCAGCTCTGATAGCCTGAAAATTGTATTAAACTTATGATTTTCATTTTAGTATTCATGTAAAATTATCTGTAATACAATGCTATACTATGAATTTGAAATAATAAAAAAAGCAACAAACAAAAAATCTAAAAAATCCCCATCCTTATATATTTTTTTAATGGAGGTTGAGGATATGTTTTGAAATGATACTTATTCCTTTAGCCATAGTTTGGAAAAAGGGCAGTTTTTGTGATGCCATAAAATGTTTTAGAATCCACGCTAAATTGATTGGTTGGCATACATTTCCACACATCCTTTTAAATAATGGGGTTTGAAATAGTATTTCGTTTGTTTGTTCAATAACATAGGTTAGGTTATATTGGGTACTGGGTAGCCCTTTATGTATGGGCCCCGCAGGGTTAAGGCCAAAGAAAAATAGAATAACTCCCCTTTATAAACCAATGAATTTTGAACCAATAAATCAAAATTCAAATAAAGTAACATCCAAAGTTTTAGAGCCAATGAATAAGAAAACATAGATATTAAAAAAATAATAGTTACCAGTGTAATTTACATTCCAATGTACCCTCCTGCTATTATTAGTTAGCTATTGTGTATTACTAATAATATAAATCACTATATGCTGTTATATTATAGTAAGCAGAACTGATTGAACACCATTGATTTAGAATCAACACTAAATCGATTACATTACCAATAAAGGTTTTCATAGATTTTTATTTTTCTCATAAAAGATAAAAAAATAATCCATTTAAAATAAATAAAAAAGTTTTTTTCTGTATCTTAAGATTTTGATAGCTAAGAACCGATTGAGTTCAGGAGAGCTTCTCTTATGTTCCGGGAGGGGTTTAGTCTATTTTTATACTCTTTACTACGTCTTCCAATGCAATACTACTGATAGTTTAAAGTAAAGCAACAATCTTTAGGCTGGTTTTTGGCTACATTGAAATTGTAAATACAACATTTATTTAGGAACATTGGTCTGTAAAATAAATGGTAAACAAAGTTTAATAACAACATTATCATATTTGTTATTGAATATTGATTGGTTGGTTCCTTTCTAGAAGTGTACAAACTTTTCAACCATTAATATCAAAAATTACTGATTTTCTTTATCATCATTTAGAATGTACATCAATTTTGACTTTTCCATTATTAGATAGTACAAAAAGAAAATATAATAATAAGATATAAATAGATGTGCTTTCATAAAATAATTTTGAGTTAATTATTGATTTTATTTTCATTTATCACGCAACCTTTCAACTTACACATTTGTGCTTCTTTGACTTTATCATAGATTTTGATAAATTAAATATAAAAATACATAATGCCTTATACAAACATTTAAGGCCTTAAATATATAGATGCTTTGCTTATAACATCAACATATTCCAAAAATCAAATTATCATAATGATTTTATTGTATAAAATTTTGTTTTTAAAAATAAAAACTACAACATGCAAAGTTGGAAATCGATAGTATAATTGTAGTATTACTTTTAGTAATCCTAGCATACATAAAATGTTGCAAAAAGAGTTAAAAAATCGGCATATTGTAAATGGACTTACGGTCTTTCTGGTAATGATAATAGAGTTGCTAAGCTTTCTAGACTGTACCTATCTGTTATAGGAATCATCAAGCAATTAATAGGACAATTCTAACTTGCCTTAATTAACGAAAACAGTTACGGACAGACTGACCCTAATAATAGAAAAGATTCGAGTTTTAAAAAATTTCTTTAAAAATTTCCGAAAGCCAGCTGTTTATAAATAAATAAATATTTATAATCCTAAAGTAACTATAATATATATTTGAAAAAACTATTTTAAACCAGGAAAGGAGGGAACATTAAGTCCCCAAAGTTTTATAATAACGTTTTCTTTTTTGTCAGCTTAATAACTTTGGAGACTTTTGATTGCTTGATTCATTAGATTGAGTGTATACACGGTTCAACCACAAATTTTTATCTACAGAAGGTGTAACTTTGTGTATCATCAGTGATCATGAACATCAATTTATCGGCTATTGTCTTATCCCTTTAGATCCCTGGTTTTGATATCCTGTATTTCCCATATTTGGATTATATTTGAAATAACTATTATAAACTGTCCAAATAAATATACTCAGCAAAGTACCACAAAATTTGGTTTGTATTTCATATATATAAACCTGACAATAAAATCTTAAAATGTTTGCTAAAAGAATCTTAGTGGTTGAAATGTTTAGACACTAAACATAGTCAACCAACTAATAAAATTCAAAAAGTAAAGCAAACGAATAAGATAACGTTATAATAAAACTTTGGGGACTAGTGTAATAAACAGCCCAATGTCCCCTTCCTCCTTGGCTTTAAAACAACTATTATATAGAGTCCAAATAAATATACACAGCAAAGTACCACAGAATTTGTTTTTATTGGAGTACATAAACCTGACCCTAAAATGTTAAAATTTTGGCAAAATTTACAAGAATCTTTAATGATGACACATAAATTTATCCCTTTTTTAGATTGCAATTAGTGGTTAAAATGTTTAGACAATCAACCTAATGAAACAACCAATTAAAATTCATTCAATTCTCCAAAGTTGGAAAGTAAACGATATAATATAACTTTGGGGACTAGTGTAATAAACAAGTCAATATCCCCTCCCTCCCTGGTTTGAAACAACTATTATAAACTGTCCAAAAAAATATACACAGCAAGGTATCACAGGATTAGGTTGTATTTGAGTATATAAACTTGACCCTAAAATTGCAAAATATTGGCAAAAATTTACAAGAGATAAGACAATAGCCGTTAAAGTAATATTCATCTCCAATAATGACACATAAAATTAATCCTTTTGAAGATTACAATTAGTGGTTAAAACTGTTATAATAACGTTTTCTTATTTGTTTGCTTAACAACTTTAGGGACTTTTGATTTTTTGTTTCATTAAGTTCAGTGTTCAAACATTTTAATCACTATTTATAATCTACAAACTGGGTATTAACATTAAGGATGTAAATATATTTATTGTCTATTGTCTTATCCCTTTACATCCCTGATATAGTGGACTAAAATTGTGTTTTATCCGTCCATAAATAAAACCTTTCCGATAGAGTCTGTATGTTGTAGTAGGAAATAAGTATAAACAAACAGGGATCTAAAAGGTTAAGACAATTGATGTTCATCTCCAATGATGATGCACAAAATTTACTCTTATAATTAGTGGTTGAAACGTTTGGACACTCAACTAAATTAACCATTAAAAGTCCCCAAAGTTATTAAGCCAATAAATAAGAAAACATAATCAAAAAACTTCGGGGACTAACATAATAAACAGCCCTTATATAGTGGACTAAAATTGTGTTTTATCCATCCATAAATAATACCTTTCCGATAGAGTATGTAGCAGGAAATAAGTTTAAACATTCCAGGGATCTAAAGGGATAAGACAATGATAGATAAGTTTATGTACATCCCAAATTATGATACACAAATTTACCTCTTCTGTAGATTATTTTTAGTGGTTGAAAGTTTTGGACACTCAACTTGATGAACCAACCATTAAAAACTCAATTACTGTCTTCAAATTGTTGAGCCAACACACAAGAAAAATTATTATAAAACTTTGAGGACAAGTGTAATAAACAGCCAAATGTCTTCTCTCTCCCTGATAAACATTATTTTTTGGAATATTCAGACTTTTTATAAAATCTACTTATATATTTATCCAGCAAATATATTTTTCTTAAATAAATCAATGAATAGATTAAATTAATTGTATTTGGGCATATAAATAAAAAATATAAATAATGTCCACAGTCCATGGATATTTAAGATACATAAATTAAAGTTGCAATTAAAACAATAAAGTTATAGTGAGGGTGGGCTTAAATATCTGTATGTTCTAGGGGTGAGGACCCTGTGCAGACTTTCAATTGGGTCATTGAATATCAACAAATAGAAATAATAATAAAGCCAAGTCGCTGAAGAAGGGCAGAAAGCAATTTGCTAGCAAACGAGAAGGTCCCTTCTATTTTAAAACTACTTCGCAAAATATGTAAAAACTTATAGAGACTAAGGTCAATGTACAGAAAATAAAGTTGAAAGTGTACATACAGACACAGTAAGTTACAGAGTTGCTACGATATTGCAAAACTGCTAAGGTCAATGTACAGAAAGTAAAAAGTTGAAAGTGTACATACAGACAAAGTAGGTTATAGAGTTGCTACGCTATTGCAAAACTGCTAAGGTCAATGTACAGAAAGTATTAAGTTGAAAGTGTACATACAGACAAAGTAAGTTATAGAGTTGCTAGGATATTGCAAAACTGCTAAGGTCAATGTACAGAAATAATAAAGTTGAAAGTGTACATACAGACAAAGTAAGTTATAGAGTTGCTAGGATATTGCAAAACTGCTAAGGTCAATGTACAGAAATAATAAAGTTGAAAGTGTACATACAGACAAAGTAAGTTATACTGTTGCTACGCTATTGCAAAACTGCTAAGGTCAATGTACAGAATTAATAAAGTTGAAAGTGTACATACAGACAGAGTAAGATATAGAGTTGCTACAATATTGCAAAACTGCTAAGGTCAATGTACAGAAATAAAAAAGTTGAAAGTGTACATACAGACACAGTAAGTTATAGAGATTCTACGCTATTGCAAAACTATTAAGGTCAATGTACAGAAAGTAAAGTTGAAAGTGTACATACAGACAAAGTAAGTTATAGAGTTGCTACGCTATTGCAAAACTGCTAAGGTCAATGTACAGAAATAATAAAGTTGAAAGTATGTACATACAGACACAGTTAGTTATAGAGTTGCTACGATATTGCAAAACTGCTAAGGTCAATGTACAGAAAATAAAGTTGAAAGTATACATACATGCAAAGTAAGTTATAGAGTTGCTACGCTATTGCAAAACTGCTAAGGTCAATGTACAGAAAAAAAAGTTGAAAAAGAAAAGTGTAAGTGTAGTAAATCTTTTTATACATACAACATATGGTAAATTTCAGGGAGGGAGGGAACATTAGGCTGTTTATTACACTAGTCCCCAAAGTTTTATAATAATGTTTTCTTATTTGATGTCTTTACAACTCAGGGGAGTTTTATTAAATTATAATTGGTTGGTTCATTAAGTGTCAAAAATTTTCAACCACTAATTGTAATGTACAGAAGGGGTATTTTTTTGTATCATCATGGGATTGTACATTAATTTATCGGTCATTGCCTCATCCCTGTAGATCCCTGGTTAAAGTTGCAATATCTTTTTGCTACAAAACTTTTTTATATCTAACGGTTTTAGACTGTTTACTTTTCAGTAATTTTATTTTTCAGAATTGCCTCAAAGCTGATTAATATAATACAGATTATAACTTTGGGAACCAGTATAATAAACAGCCCATTGTCCTCTCTCTCTCTATGCATAATTCTCCTTGAGTGTTTGTGTTGTTTTATTTTCTAATTTTTATGGAGTGCAAAGATCTCCTTCTCATTTGTAATTTATCTTACCAGCTAATTATAACTACAAACATGAGATAGAAAGAGAAATTATGAGATAGATAGATAAATAGATAGATAGAAGGATAGATAGATAGATAGATAGATAGATAGATAGATAGATAGATAGATAGATAGATAGATAGATAGATAGATAGAAGGATAGATAGATAGATAGACAGATAGATAGATATAGATAGCAGGATAGATAGATAGATAGATAGATAGATAGATAGATAGATAGATAGATATATAGTTGGATAGATAGATAGATAGATAGATATATAGATAGATAGAAAGATAGATAGATAGATAGATAGATAGATAGATAGATAGATAGATAGGATAGATAGATAGATAGACAGATAGATAGATATAGATAGAAGGATAGATAGATAGATAGATAGATAGAGTGCAAAGATTTCCTTTTCTCATTTGTAATTTATCTTTCCAGCTAATTATAACTACAAACATAAGATAGATAGATAGATAGATAAATAGATAGATAGAAGGATAGATAGATAGATAGATAGATAGATAGATATATAGTTGGATAGATAGATAGATAGATAGATATATAGATAGATAGAAAGATAGATAGATAGATAAATAGATAGATAGATAGATAGATAGATAGATAGATAGATAGATAGATAGATAGATAGAGTGCAAAGATTTCCTTCTTATTTGTAATTTATCTTACTAGCTAATTATAACTACAACTATAAGATAGAGAGATAGATATTTCGATATATAGATAGATAGATAGATAATTAGATAGATTGTGTGTAAAGATTTGTAATTTATCTTGCCAGCTAATTATAACTACAAACATAAGATAGATAGATAGATAGTTAGAAAGATAGATAGATAGATAGATAGATAGATAGATAGATAGATATATAGATAGATAGATAGATAGATAGATAGATAGATAGATAGATAGATAGATAGATAGATAGATAGATAGAAAGATAGATAGATAGATAGATAGATAGATAGATAGATAGATAGATAGATAGATATATCGATAGATAGATCGATAGATAGATAGATAGATAGATAGATAGATAGATAGATAGATAGATAGATAGATAGATAGATAGATAGATAGATAGATAGATAGATAGATAGATAGATAGATAGATAGATAGATAGATAGATAGATAGATAGATAGATAGATAGATAGATAGATAGATAGATAGATAGATAGATAGATAGATAGATAGATAGATAGATAGATAGATAGATAGATAGATAGATAGATAGATAGATAGATAGATAGATAGATAGATAGATAGATAGATAGATAGATAGATAGAGTGCAAAGATTTCCTTTTCTTATTTGTAATTTATCTTATAAGCTAATTATAACTACAAGCATAAGATAGATAGATAGATAAATAGATAGTTATATAGATAGATAGATAAATAGATAGAGTGCATGGATTTCCTTCTTTATAACTAATTATAACTATAAACATAAGATAGATAGATATTTAGGTAGATAAAGTGCAAAGATTTCCTTTTCATTCGTAATTTATCTTACCAGCTAATTATAACTACAAACATGAGATAGAAAGATAGTTAGATAAATAAATAGATAGATAGATAGATAGTTAGGTAAATAGATAA
>NC_137266.1:897228-916100 GCF_053477335.1 Acartia tonsa
GATAAGACAATGGCCGATATATTTATGTATATCCCCAATGCTTATAAACAAAATTAGTTTCATAGTTTGTCTGTCTTTGTGACTTTATATACAGTGGATTTCATTGCAGGGTTCTAAAGGGATACATGTACATCCCAAATGATTATACACAAAATTAGTTTCATAGTTTGCCTGTACACATCCAAAATAAAAGTAACCCTTCTGTTGATTAAACTTATTGGTTGAAAAGTTAATACACTGATAAAGATTTAATAAGTACCCAAAGTAATCCAACGAAAAATGCCATGTGTATAAAAACTTTGGGTACCAGTATAATTTACAGTCCCCATTGTCCCCTCCCTCCCTCCCTGCATAATTTCTAGAATTTGAAACCAATCGTCATTAAGTTTTTTGAGAATTATTTCAACAAAATATTTTATAATAATTCACAGAAATATTTAAAAAACGGATGTTAAGTATAATATTGGGAAGGAGGGGACATTGGACTGTAAATTATACTAGTACCCAAAGTTTTAGTACAACGTTACTTCATTTTTTTGCTTAAAATCTTTGGGTTCTTTTTCTTTAAATTTAGATTGGTTGATTCCAAACTGGTAGAGTAAAATCTTTTCAACCAATATTTAAAATTTACATACGGGGTAATATAGTTTCTAATCAATGGGAATGTATACCCATTTATCTCCCATTGTCTTATCCCTTCAGATCCCTGAAAAAATTACACCTTTAAACACATACACCCACTACAGTGAGAAAGTATAGAAGTCTGTTAAAAAATCAGGGTATAGTCCCTTTCATGGCAACGCCCCTTAAAGAGCGATTCTTCGTATTTTTCAGAATAACTTTTCTCCTATTTCTAGCCCCTGCGGGGGGCTCTAACCCTGCAAGGCAAATTGCCTAACCCTGCGGGGCAATCACCTAACCTGGAATAACCTAACATAACCTATTAAAAGCCATTTTAAGAATATGCCGAATCGCTCTCTAAGGGGCGTTGCAAAAGTTTCATAACAATGTTTTCTTATTTGTTGGCTTAATAATTTTGGGAATTTTTTAATGTATTTTGATTGGTTGGTTTATAAAATTAAGTGTCTACACGTTTCAACCACTATGTAATCTACAGTAAGGGTAATTTTGTGGATTTTTATCAATTTATTGGCCATTGTCTTATCCCTTTAGATCCCTGGATGCAAATGGTCTATACTTCCCAAATCAAGTTTTAAAACGTTCAGACAATTCTGCTAAATTTATATTTTAGCTCAAATAAATCTAGAAAATTTGCAAAATAGCTCATTAAAATTATTGTCATAATATTTTACAAGTTCATAGCTATAATATGGAGGGGATGGAAGGGGGGCAGAAAAACAGCCCTAAACCATTTCCAATGTCCTAAATTTAGAAATAAAATAGCCTAAAACTATCCTGGAATCTAAATTAAGCCTTGTTCAAATGAAGAACCAACTGGATTCCGTGTTGATAAGACCTTGACAGACATGTAAAAACCTTACTTATTACTAAAGGATATGCCCCAATAGGCCACCACCCCCCCCCTTTCGATTTTTTTTAAAAAGAAAAGATATTATTTATCTTGAAAAGGTGGTGGTACCCTCCCCCAAAATAGTTATAAACCTTCCCGGGACCTATGAGAAGCTACCCTGTTAAGGAGAACCCGATCAGTTCAGACAAACAGATAGACAGACAAACATTCTGTTACTTTATTTTAGGGATTACTAAATGCTATGCAAAGAAGAACCACATAGGTTTAGCAGTTCCAGAGATTCTTCTGTTCAGACAGACACACACAGATTCTGTTACTTTTTATTTAAGATTTTTTTATTGGTTGTTTTATAAAATCTACGTCGGCCATCTAAAATTTTGGTAAATTACTTTTAATTCATGACGTGAATTGTAACCAGTTTTTTTTAGAGAGTTGCATATCAACTCTTTTATATACCAATATATAATTTGATTTAGAAAGTTCTTCACTTGGTTGCATAACTAGAGCCTTCTCCTCTTAGGGATCTAAAGGGATAAGGGCCTGTATATTGATATACATCTCCAATGATGACAAACAAAATTACCCATTCTGTAGATTACAATTTGTGGTTGAAAAACTTGGACACTTAAGTTAATGAACCAACCAATCAAAATTCAATAAAATTTATCAACTTTATTGTCAAACTTTGGGGACTAGTGTAATGAACAGAACATTGTCATGTAAATAATATATGAGTTAGTTAATTCGAAGGAGGGGAGGGGGGGGGAGGGCGATCTAAACTTTCCTATAAGTTGTGGAGCCCATGGTAAAGCTGTTTTGGAATCCTAAAGGGTCTCTCTTTTTTTTTGGGGGGGGGGTGGGGGTCAAATTCGCCCTGGATGATTGTCAAACACATTCGTGTAATAGTCTAAAACATTCCCCTTGCTAATATAAAGCTAACCAGAAAATTGTAGATCGGTTAATTCAGTTGTTTTATAGATCTTAGCAGACATGCATATACATAAATAGATAGATGTATATCCTGTTACTTTTGTAAATAAAGGTCACTAAAATTTTATACCACATCTATAATACAAAGTAGAACGATGTCTGTCTGTTTGTAGCAAAGGATCTCGCTAACCGCTGAACCGATCGGGTTCTCCTTTACAGGGAAGCTTCTCATAGGTCATAGGAAGGTTTAACACTATTTTCTTAGGGGGCGGGACACCCCCAACCCCTAATGAAAAATACCCCCCACAATTCTTTTTTTTCAAACAAAAATTTAAATAGAGGGGTCGACTAATCCCCCCCCAAAAAAATAAATCACCCCCCCCCCCAATTTTTTTTAAAAATTTTCTTTTAAATCTAAAATACGATAAATAAGGTTGATCAAACTTCTTGGGGCAAAGCCCCTAGAGGCTAGGGGCAAAACTGATATTACCTATATAAGTCACTAAAGCAATTAGGATGGTTTAGATCTATTTTTACAATTCCCCTCATCCTTTAAAAAAGCATAAGAAAATGTCTTTTTTGGTTCATTAAGCTGAGTGCCCAAACGTTTCAACCGCTAATGGTATCTTACAGAATGGGTTATTTTGTGTATCGTCATTTGGGATGTACAATAATTTATCAGCCATTGGCTTTTCTCTTTAGATCCCTGCCATTTCATGGAAACAGGCATAGGTCAATCGACGCAAAAAATGATTGTCTTTTCTATTAATTTAATAGATATCGCCAAAATCCCTTGCATCAAGGGCTTGGGCGTCTTTGACGGACGAATGTACAGATAGACCCTAATTTTAGAGAGAAAAAAAGCTTCGCTTCAAAAATGAAACATTTGATGATATCTCTTTCTGACTTTTGCATAAGAAAATACAGAGGGTAATTGTTGAAGATCTAAAATAAAAAGTCGAAAGTTGACTGTCTGTCTATTTGTCTAACCGCTAAACCGATATGGCTCTCCCTTATAGGGTAGCTACTCATAGGTCCTGGGAAGGTTTATAACTATTTTTGGGGAGGGTACCACCAACCTCCCTAGAGAAATCACCTCTAAAAATGGTTATTAAATTCAACTTCCCCCGCCTCAAGTGCCACTAGAGGCCTTTAGTTTATAATATAGTAAAAGTCATGATGGCGGGAGAAAATTTCTTCCACATACATAAATAATGAAAATTTTTAAAAATACGACATTGTACCCTGAAGAAGTTTAGGATTGCAATATATTTAATTTATATACATTTCAAAAATGCTTTAATTTCAAAAAAAGTATATATTCCTTAAATGCATACATTAAATAAAATTAGTAAAGTTACATGTTATAAAAATAAATAAAATTTAATTTTAGTCTAATTCATGTAAGTTTTCCAAAATAATAATCACTTTTGAGACTCCTAGTGGCGGAAATTTAAACTATATAAAGTACAATTTTTTACAGAAAATGTAATTTTATAATAATTTTATTATATTTTTTGCTGAAGGATCTTGGTAACCACTGAACTGATATGGTTCTCCTTTGTTCATTTTTTAACCAAAATTACAAAATCTAGTCCTCTTTATAATAAAGTAACAGGATGTTTGTCTGTCTGTCTATTAGACCCTAGCTTAATTTACTAATTTAATTTAACATAATAGCGGGAGAAACTTTCTTCCACGTACATAGAATATATGTTGTAATACATCAAATTAAGGTTAAGTATTATTGTAAAGAGAGAACTGAATTATTACTATATATTTAATGTAGTTTTATGTCCAAAAATGTTTCAATGTAAAAAAAATTTTATGTTTTATTAATTCATACATTAAACATAATTAGCAAAATATCGATACTCTAAACAGATTTTATTTGATTATTGTCTAAATTGTAATTATTTAACTAAAATAAAAAATATTTTTGAGACATCTAGTGGCCAAAAATTTGATTATATAATATAAAAGTTTTCGCTAAAAAGTAATTTTATGATAAGAGTACTTTTATCAAACATTGATTAGTTGATTCAAACTAGCATTGATCACACTTTTTAAACAATTATTTAATTTTCAAACGGTTATTTTTGTTATAAACATCAGATATTTACTATACTATTTCCCATTATCTTATTTTAATTATTTGCTCTTAGTATTTAAGGAAGGCGAGAATGTCAGTAAAGTAGCATGAAACCACCATAAGACCTTCCCTAAAAAGTACAACCCATTTAGAACTAATTTCTGAGATCTTTAGCTTTAGACTACTTTATATTATAGGATAGGATATACACCTAACATTGATGGGTTGGTTCAAACTAGCAGTGTTTAATCTTTCCAACCAATAGTTTAACAAATGAAACGCTTAATTTTGATTTTCATCATTGGGGATGTACACTAATTTTTGTTCTTATCATCTAAGGGGTCAATAATCAATGAGAAGGCCAAAAATAGCCTAAAACATGCCATAACCTGTGTGAAGATTCTTTAAAATAATGAACTTGAAGATATTCTAAAAATAAAGTAACAGGATGTCTGTCTGTACCCAAGGATCTCCCTAACTGCTAAACCGATATGGTTCTCCTTTATATGGTAGCTTCTCAAAGGTCCTGGGAAGGGAACCACTATCCTCCCATGAGAAATCGCCCCTAGAAGAAATTGACCCCCAAATGTTTTTTAAAAGCGAAGCTTTTCTATAATTAGGGTCGGTCCGTCTGTCCGTAACGGATAGCTTTTTTCGTTAATTTAGGCATGTTAGAATTGTCCTATCGATTTCAAACTTTGCATAGTGATTCCTGTAGTAGTTAGGTACGATTTAGAAAGCGTAGCAACTCTATAATCATTACCAAAATGTTCGTACGTCCATTTTAAACATGTTGATTTTTTTTTACTTATTTAACAACAAATTTTTATATGATCTAATTATCCGATCGATCTAATTTTTTGTATACTGATTCCTGGGACATCAAAGTACAATATTATAAGGGAAGCAACTCTACAATTAAGTCCTAAACATGTAAGTATGTCCATAAACATTATTCTGTATCAAGCAGTTTTTCAACAAATTCACTTACGATTTTGCATCAACTCTTATGCATTTATATTCTGATTATTCAGTTCTGACATTATACAAGTGTTAATGTCCGTTTGTCCTACCGTTTCAGTTCTTCGCTTTTAAGGATGTTGTCATCCTTGTTTACAAGTCTTTTTATATTACAATTCAAAAGGGTTTAATCAATCTTAACCCCTCCCCCTCCCTCCCAAAGGACCCTGAGAGATTTCTTAGAGTGTAGCATCTTGTACTTAATAAATATGATATACAGTAGAGAAACTTCTTCCACATCCAAAAATTCAAGCTTTTATTTTTCTTAATCAAAACACGAAACTGTAACCATAAATAGTATAGGATTTGAATATATATTAAATTTATTTATTTTCAAAACGCTCAAATTACCAAAACATCATTATGTTCTATTAATTCATATAATAAACATAATCTGTAAAATAGCAATACAATTAATAGATTTGATTTGATTATTGTCTTAATTGTAAGTATTTAACAAAACTAAAAAACATTTTTGAGTCATCTAGTGGCCAAAAATTTACTTATATAATATAAAAGATTTTTTGAAAGACAGTAATTTGATGATATTTTCAATTTGTTCTCTTATTCGGTGGTTTTAACCTTGCGGTACTTTTATCATACACTGGCGGCTACGCCCCTAGAGGTCTCTAGCGGCACTTTAAATGATTTTTTTTTGAT
This sequence comes from Acartia tonsa, assembly GCF_053477335.1. Classification (NCBI taxonomy): domain Eukaryota; kingdom Metazoa; phylum Arthropoda; class Copepoda; order Calanoida; family Acartiidae; genus Acartia; species Acartia tonsa. The sequence goes on from NC_137266.1 coordinate 903,423, forward strand.
AATATGTTACCTATCTATGTTGCATTCAAGTCTCTATACTTAAACAAAATTTAGATTTTTTTGTGATTTCTCTTGGAGGGGTTGTAGTACCCACCCCGAAAATAGTTATAAACCTACCCGGGACCTATGAGAAACTACCCTGTTAGGGAGAACCTGATCGATTTAGCGGTTAGCAAGATCCTTCAGTACAAACAGCCAAACATACAAACATCCCATTACTTTATTATAAGGATTGGTCGAATCCCTTCTTTGCCCCCCATAATGGTGTAATTATTATTATGTACGTTATCCTATCTATAATACTAAGTAGCTTTATGTCTGTCCCTTAAGATCTTGTTCACCTGGTCCTTTGGTGGTTTAAGGCTATTTTCTTGAGGCGTGGGACAACCCAACCCCCCCAACTTAATGTTGTGGTTCCAGCACTATATGTAATAAGTTTGTCTGTCTTTTAGGGCGTAGCTGATTTTACTTTTGTTATTATGACTTAATAGTGGGAGAATCTTTCGCCCACATACAAAAATAGGAATATCTTAAAAAAAACACGTAATAGTAATCATATGCAGTATAGGATTACATTATATTTGAAGTATATTTATTTTAAAAACGTTTAATTACCAAACATCCTTATGTTTGATTAATTCATACATTAAACATAGTTAGTAAAATAGTTATAAAATTAATAGATTTGATTTGATTATTGTCTAAATTGTAATTATTTAACAAAATAAAAGATCATATTTGAGACATCTAGTGGCCAAAAATATAACTATATAATATAAAAGTTTACACGAAAAAGTAATTTTATAATAAACTCCATGTGTTTTTTTAATCTTTCAATTTAATATTTGGGTACTTTTATCAAACATTGATTGGTTGGTTCAAACTCTTAGTGTACACACTTTTCAACCAATAATTTTATTTGTTCCCATGGAACTGCTTTATAGGGTAGCATCTCATAGGTCCTGTAAAAGTCTTTTGAGAAAAAAAATTACCCAACCCCCCCTCAAAAATAATTTTTATTAAACTTAAAATAAAACTGGGAAGGGTGATGGTCAACCCACCCCCAAAAAATGTTTGTATCCTTCTTTGAAAAACTTGGGTTACCGAATTCAACTACCCTCTCTTAAAATGCCCCTTTGCAGGCCTCTAGTGGTGTAACCTCTAGTGTTGACTAATGTACATCATAGATAGAGAAGGAAACCATCTTCCTCATACAAAAACAAGTAAATTATATATAAATTTTATGACACTGTGATATGTACAGTATAAGGATTACAATATATTTGAAGTATTTTTAATATAAAAATGCTTTAATTTTAAAAATTCATTATGTTCCTTTAATTCATACATTGAATAAAATCAGTAAAGATACATTTACTAAAAATAAATAAAATTGAATTCTAGTCTTGTATATTTAACAAAATAATATCACCTTTGAGACCCCTAGTGACGTAAAATCAAACTATGTTAAGTACAATTTTTCACAGAAAATATACTTTCATTATATTTTTCGCTGATGGATCTTGGTAACCACTGAACCGATATAGTTCTCCTTTATTTATTTTTTTGACCAAAACTACAAACTATTTTATAATAAAGTAACATGATGTTTTTATGTTTGTACCAAAAGTTCTTGCTAACCGCTGAACCTATATAGTTCTTCTTTACAGGGTAGCTTCTAAAAGTTCCTGGGAAGTTTATAACTATTTTGGGAGAGGGTCTAAAAAAAAAAAAATTAAGCTTCCCCCTCCTCAAGTCCCCCTAGAGGCCTTCAGGGGGCATAACCACTAGTTTATAATAAAGTAGCAGGATGTTTGTCTGTCTAATTATCTATTAGACCTTAGCTTATTTAACTGAAGTAAGTATGACTAATAGCGGGAGAAATCTTCTTCCACTTACATAAAATATATGTTGTAATACATCAAATTATGGTTTGATTTGTAATAGTATAAACTGAATCATTACTATATATTTAAAATAGATTTATTTCAAAAAATGTTTCAATTTAAAAAATTGTAATGTTTTATTAATTCATACATTTAACATAATTAGTAAAATAGCGACATAATTAAAAGTTTTGATTTGATTATTGTCTAAATTGTAATTATTTAACCAAAATAAAAATATTTTTGAGACATCTAGTGACAAAAAATTTAACTATATAATATAAAAGTTTGTTCTCTTTTTCGTTGGTTTTAACCTTTTAGTACTTTTATCAAATATTTATTGGTAGGTTTAAACTAGCAGTGTTCACTCTTTTCAACCACTAATTTATCTATATAACACATGCATAATTTTGTTTTTCAACATTGGGGATGTGCATAAAATGTTGTTCAAACGATAGTTTTAATCTATTCTAACACTGTTTGGTTAGTTCAAACTAGCAGTGTTCACACTTTTCAACCATTGAATCAATCAATTTATTCAACAATAGGACCAAAAATAGAATAGAATTTATTACCTTAAATAGTCTAAAACCATGCCATAACTATGTAAAGATTCTCTGGTGTAGTGAATGTCATACCATGTGCAAGTTTGTACAGCATAGATAGTGGGAGAAACCATCTTCCACAAACATAAAAAACTAATTTATAGTTTCTATAAAAATCACAAAATTATACTTAAACAAAGTAAATGATTACAATATATTTCATGTATATTTATTTAAAATTTACTTGAAATACCAAATCATCCTTATGTTCTATTAATTCATACATTAAACATAATTAGTAAAATAGTGATACTCTAAATAGATTTGGTTTGATTATTGTCTAAATTGTAATTATTTAACAAAATAAAAATACATTTTTGAGACATCTAGTGACAAAAAATTAAACATAAAAGTTTTCACTAAAAAAGTAGTTTTATAATAATTTCTGTGTTCTTTCATTTATAAAAAAAAAAATATAAAAAATAAATACCTCTGGAGATGCCACCACTAATTTCAAATTATAAAAAGAAATTTAGGGGGGGTGGGTTCATTTTTGGGGAGGTTGGGGATGTCCAACCCCCAAAGAAAATAGCCTACAACCACCACAGAACCAGAAGGTATATTCCCTGAAGAGTATAATCCAATCAGTTAAGGGATGGAGAGGCAGACAGACGGACGGTCAGACATTATTCTACTTTGTTTTGTATATTGATAAACTCTAATGAGAATTGTGAAAGAAACCTTCTTCCACTTACAAAAAAGAAATAAATTTTTAAGTATATGGTATAAAAAAATCACTAAACTGTAACGTGGAAAGATAAGTGATTAGATCATATTTAATGTAAATTTATTTTTCTATAATTTTCATTTTAGAACTTTTTTGTCTCTCTAAAATGTATGTTTTAAATATATTTATCAAAATTACAATATAAACAATTTATTTAGATTGAATTATTGTCAATTCTAGGTTCATATAATGGAATAAGAATATAAATTTGAGACATCTAGGGACTAAAAATGAAACTATATTATGTAAAAAAATTTATATTGACAGTAATTTATATTGTTTTCTATATGTTATCTTATTCGTTGGTTTTAACCTTTTGGTTCTTTTATTAAACATTGATTGATTGGTTCAAACTACCAGTGTTCTCACTTTCCAACCAATGATTTAATCTATAAAACGAGTAATTTTGTTTATGAACATTAGGTATTTTATCTAAATTATATTATCATACAAAAAGAGCTGAATTGAGAAAGCAAAGTTTAATGAAATTCTTTCTCGTCTGCTAGCATATAGGTCTTCAAGAAAGGGGCATGGTAGTTGTTTAGAATATACATCTACTTATACTTAAAATCTTTTCAATGGCTTATTGCTATACATCCCCAATGATGACATGCAAAATTACCCCTACTGTAGATTACAATTAGTGGTTTAACATTTAAACACTCAACTAAATGATCTAAAGGGATAAGACAATTAGTGGTGAAATGTTTAGACACTAAACTAAATGAACCATCCAATCAAAATTCATTAAAAGTCCATAAAGTTGTGAAGCCAAAGAATAAGAAAATATTTTTATAGAACTTTGGGGACTATTATAATAGACAGCCCAATGTCCTTTCTCTCCCTGGTTTTAGATTTTGTAATGATATGTTACTTTTTACTGCGTCAAAAATATTATAAGGAATATATAGGGAGAGAGAGGGGACATTGGTCTGTTCATTATTTCGGTACCCAAAGTTTTTCAAACCCTTTCTTCCAATGTTATATAAATGTCTAATGTTACAATACTCTTTGAGGAATTAACCTATATATCTATCTATCTATCTATGTACATAGAATTTATTGACTAATGTCTTATCCCTTAATATCCCTAAAATAGTTAAGAACCCTGGTATGGTTATGAATGATGTATAAATGTCTAGGGTTACAATACTCTGGGGGGGATTAATCTATCTATCTATATGTATATCTATCTATCTATCTATCTATCTATATACATAGAATTTATTGACTAATGTCTTATCCCTTAATATCCCTAAAATAGTTAAGAACCCTGGTATGGTTATGAATGATGTATAAATGTCTAGGGTTACAATACTCTGGGGGGGATTAATCTATCTATCTATCTATCTATATGTCTGTCTATCTATCTATCTATATACATAGAATTTATTGACTAATGTCTTATCCCTTAATATCCCTAAAATAGTTAAGAACCCTGGTATGGTTATGAATGATGTATAAATGTCTAGGGTTACAATACTCTGGGGGGGATTAATCTATCTATCTATCTATCTATATGTCTGTCTATCTATCTATCTATATACATAGAATTTATTGACTAATGTCTTATCCCTTAATATCCCTAAAATAGTTAAGAACCCTGGTATGGTTATGAATGATGTATAAATGTCTAGGGTTACAATACTCTGGGGGGGATTAATCTATATATCTATCTATCTATCTATCTATATGTCTATCTATCTATCTATCTATGTACATATATTTTATTGACCAATGTCTTATCCCTTAATATCCCTGAAATAGTTAAGAACCCTGGTATGGTTATGAATGATGCATAAATGTCTAGGGTTACAATACTCTGTGGGGGATTAATCTATCTATCTATCTATCTATCTATATGTCTATCTATCTATCTATGTACATAGATTTTATTGTCCATAGTCTTATCCCTTAATATCCCTGAAATTGTTAAGAATCCTGGTATGGTTATGAATGATGTATAAATGTCTAGGGTTACACTACTCTGGGGGGTATTAATCTATCTATCTATATGTCTGTCTATCTATCTATCTATGTACATATATTTTATTATCCAATGTCTTATCCCTTAATATCCCTGAAATAGTTAAGAACCCTGGTATGGTTATGAATGATGTATAAATGTCTAAGGTTACAATACTCTGGGGGGGATTAATCTATCTATCTATATGTCTATCTATCTATCTATCTATATACATAGAATTTATTGACTAATGTCTTATCCCTTAATATCCCTAAAATAGTTAAGAACCCTGGTATGGTTATGAATGATGTATAAATGTCTAAGGTTACAATACTCTGGGGGGGTTAATCTATCTATCTATCTATCTATCTATCTATCTATCTATCTATGTACATATATTTTATTTTCCAATGTCTTATCCCTTAGTATCCCTGAAATAGTTAAGAACACTGGTATGGTTATGAATGATGTATAAATGTCTAGGGTTACAATACTCTGGGGGGGATTAATCTATCTATCTATATGTCTATCTATCTATCTATGTACATATATTTTATTGTCCAATGTCTTATCCCTTAATATCCCTGAAATGGTTAAGAACCCTGGTATGGTTATGAATGATGTATAAATGTCTAGGGTTACAATACTCTGGGGGGGATTAATTTATCTATCTATATCTATCTATCTATCTATCTATCTATGTACATAGATCTATTGTCCAATGTCTTATCCCTTAGTATCCCTGAAATGGTTAAGAACCCTGGTATGGTTATGAATGATGTATAAATGTCTAGGGTTACAATACTCTGAGGGGAATTAATCTATCTATCTATATGTCTATCTATCTATCTATCTATCTATGTACATATATTTTATTGTCCATTGTCTTATCCCTTAATATCCCTGAAATAGTTATTAACCCTGGTATGGTTATGAATGATGTATAAATGTCTAGGGTTACAATACTCTGGGGGGGATTAATTTATCTATCTATCTATCTATCTATATATCTATCTATCTATCTATCTATATGTCTATCTATTCATCTATCTATCTATCTATGTCCATATATTTTATTGTCCAATGTCTTATCCCTTAATATCCCTGAAATAGTTATTAACCCTGGTATGGTTATGAATGATGTATAAATGTCTAGGGTTACAATACTCTGGGGGGGATTAATCTATCTATCTATATGTATATCTATCTATCTATCTATCTATCTATGTACATATATTTTATTGTCCAATGTCTTATCACTTAATATCCCTGAAATAGTTAAGAACCCTGGTATGGTTATGAATAATGTATAAATGTCTAGGGTTACAATACTCTGGGGGGGATTAATCTATCTATCTATATGTCTATCTATCTATCTATCTATGTACATATATTTTATTGTCCAATGTCTTATCCCTTAATATCCCTGAAAAAGTTAAGAACCCCTGGTATGGTTATGAATGATGTATAAATGTCTAGGGTTACAATACTCTGGGGGGGATTAATCTATCTATATATATGTCTATCTATCTATCTATCTATGTACACAGATTTTATTGACCAATATCTTATCCCTTAATATCCCTGAAATAGTTAAGAATCCTGGTATGGTTATGAATGATGTATAAATGTCTAGGGTTACAATACTCTGGGGGGGATTAATCTATCTATATATATGTCTATCTACCTATGTACATAGATTTTATTGTCCAAAGTCTTATCCCTTAATATCCCTGAAATAGTTAATAACCCTGGTATGGTTATGAATGATGTATAAATGTCTAGGGTTACAATACTCTGGGGGGGATTAATCTATCTATCTATATGTCTATCTATCTATCTATCTATCTACATAGACCTTATTGTTCAATGTCTTATTCCTTAATATCCCTGAAATAGTTAAGAACCCTGGTATGGTTATGAATGATGTATAAATGTCTAGGGTTACAATACTCTGGGGGGTATTAATCTATCTATCTATATGTCTATCTATCTATCTATCTATCTATGTACATATATTTTATTGTCCAATGTCTTATCCCTTAATATCCCTGAAATAGTTAAGAACCCCTGGTATGGTTATGAATGATGTATAAATGTCTAGGGTTACAATACTCTGGGGGGGATTAATCTATCTATCTATATGTCTATCTATCTATCTATCTATGTACATAGATTATATTGTTCAATATCTTATCACTTAATATCCCTGAAATGGTTAAGAACCCTGGTATGGTTATGAATGATGTATAAATGTCTAGAGTTACAATACTCTGGGGGGATTAATCTATCTATCTATATATATATATATCTATCTATCTATCCAATTATATTAGGCTGTATACTACATTAGTCCCCATAGTTTTATAATAACGTTTTGTTATTCATTTGCTTATCAACTTTGATTACTTTTATTGACTTTAGATTGTTTGGTTCATTAAGTTGGGTGTTTTAACGTTTTAATCACTAGTTATAATCTACATAATGGGTAATATTGTTTGTCATCATTGGGTAGATATATCAATTTATCGGCCATTGTCTTATCCCTTTAGTTCCCTGTCTATCTTCCTTTCAAATACGTTGTTTTGTTACAACAACGCTTAAAAAACTGCTTAAAATTAGTGTAATACAACTTATGTAAATTGGAATTGTAAATGCATTAGATTGAATAACTTCTATTTAAAAGTACATCTCTACTTGTTTTTTCAAGTTTTAGAAAATTAATACAAACTATTTAAAATATACTGCTATAATTAGTTTTAAAATTATAATTCTTCTACAAAGAAACGTTTTATAGCATTTATGTCTTTTCAACCTTATTTAATGTTGAAATAAGACTCTTTGCGGGAAAAATTTAAACGATACATTATACAATTTTATATAAATTCTTGTTTAGATTTTATAATTAAATATTTTTTCTATCTATCTGTCTATCAGTCTATCTATCTATATATATATCTATCAATATATCTATCTATCTTTCTATCCTGCTATCTATCTATCTATGAACCCCAAAGTCTACTATACTGCTCCCAAAGGACCCGAGAAAACCTTTTTTACTCTCAAAATCTGCAGCAAACCAAATTTTATGCACAATTTCCCACAAGACGACTATTGGGTCAAATCCCCCCCACCAAAAAAAAAATAATATATTATTTTAACTATTTCAGGGAGGGTGTAATGAACAGTTAATTACACTAGTACCCAAAGTTTTATCTTTAAAACCAATGGCCGATATATTGATGTACATCCTCATTGATGATATACAAAATTACCCATTCTGTAGACTACAATTAGTGGTTGAAACTTTTAGACACTAAACTTAATGAACAACGGATCAAAATTCAATAAAAGTCCCCAAAGTTGTCGAGCCAACAAATAGGGAAACAGTATTATAAAACTTTAGGGACCAGGTGGGACCAAATTAGTAGTGTCCAAACTTTTGAACCATTAATTTTAATTTTTAAAGGGGGTTATTTTGTTTATCCTAATTGTAGTTGTATATCAATGTATCCTCCATTATCTTATCCCTTAAAATCCATTTTCATTTTGGTCCATTTTCAACTGAAGGGATACTGCTAAATTTTTATGCTTTAAACAAGTACAAGGTTATGATAATGGATATAGAATGCGTGGATATATTGACAGGGGAAAATTTTTTGTTAATATGAAACTAATGTATTGGTCAGTTAGATCTTCCAGTATTAGGGAGGGAAATTGGGTAAAGGGGGTGGGTGAGGATATCTTTATAATAACCAGCTATGAACATTACTTTTTTAGAGTAAATGAAAATCTGTTCCAACATCCAAGTATTTATATATCGATTGTTTTGATATTTTAATTCAAGTATAGATCAGTGGTAGATAAAATGAGCATGGGCAATCTTGAGTAGTTTATATTTTATTTACAAATTACAGGGATCTTAAGGGATAAGACAATGAAAAATAAATAAATATATGTACATTCTCAATCATGATAAACAAAATTACCCCTCCTGTAGAATTAAAAACTAGTTTAGACACTACTAGAAAGTAATCAATGAATTAATATTTAACAAAAGGGTTAGTTTTACTTGGAATATAAAGTAGTAAGTTTTTTTGTCTGAAGTTTAATATTTTGATAATCATTGAACTGTTTAAGTTCTCCATTTTAGGGAAGCTTCACATTGGTTCTGGGGTGGTTTAGATCTAATTTTGTTTATATCAATTTTTTGGGATAGATTTATACTATAAGATTTATTTTTTACTCTTATTTACAAATAATCACAAAACCTTTACAACTAAATTTTTTATTACATGGTAATTTTCTCAAAAATTGAAGTATTCTGCAGTAGCTTTAACTGTAAAGTTAAGTTCATATGATAATTCCTATAATGATAAGATATACTATTTTTTAATATGTTTATTATTTAAGCAACTAAGTTTTTCTATGTTATAATTAACCTATTCATTTTATTCGGAATGGTGATTCCCATAATGATCTTCCATAATATGTAAATATAAGTAGATGCATAATTAGAATCATTTGAATAATAAGCAATTATATTCCAATATTCTAAATATGTCACTTTTATAGGTGTTGTCATCCTTGTCTAAACTTTATATCTGAAGAAAAATATAGAAATAAAACATAAAGTCCTATGCTATGTTAAACATGAATACCCTAACTTTGCTACTTATGGATGTTGTCATCATTGCCTAAACTTTATATTTGAAAAAAAACATATAAATAAGACATAAAGATCTTAACTTTACTAATTATGGATGTTGTCATTCTTGTTTAAAGTTCAAATTTGAAGAAATATATATAAATAAAACTTATTAACTTTGCTACTTATGGATGTTGACATTCTTGTTTAAAGTCCATATTTGAAGAAAGATATATAAATAAAACATAAAGACCTATACTGTGCTATTTATGTATGTTGTCATTATTGTTTAAAGTTTATATTTGAAGAAATTTATATAAATAAAACACAAAGATCTTTGATTTGTTACTTATGGATGTTGTCATCCTTGTTTTTAGTCTATATTTTAAGAAATATACATAAAAAAAGACATAAGACCTTAACTTTGCTACTTATGCATGTTGTCATCCTTGTTTAAAGTTTATATTGAAAGAAAGATACATAAATAAATATATTAAACTTTGGTACTTATGGATGTTGTCATCCTTGTTTAAAGTTTATATTTGAAGAAAGTTATATAAATAGAACAAAAACAAAAAGACCTATGCTATGCTACTTATGGATGTAATCATCCTTGTTTTTAATTTATATTTAAAGAAAGATAAATAAATAAAACATAAAGTTGCTTTGTTACTTATGGATGTTGTCATCTTTGTTTTAAGGCTATATTTGAAGAAATAGACATAAATAAAACATAAAGACCTTTGCTATGCTACTTATGGATGTTGTCATCCTTGTTATAACTTTATATTTAAAGAAAGATCTATAAATAAAACATAAAGTTGCTTTGTTACTTATTGATGTTGTCATCCTTGTTTAAAATTTATATTTGAAGAAATATACATAACTAAAAGATAAAGACCTATACTTTGATACTTATGGATGTTGTCATCCTTGTTTAAAGTTTATATTTGAAGAAATATATATAAATAAAACATAAAGACCTATGCTTTGATACTTATGGATGTTGTCATCCTTGTTTTTGGTCTATATTTAAAACATATTAACTTTGGTACTTTTGGATGTTGTCATCCTTGTTTAAAGTTTATATTTGAAGAAAGATACATAAATAAACATATTAACTTTGGTATTTATGGATGTTTTCATCCTTGTTTTAGTTTATATTTAAAGGAAGATACATGAATAAACATGTTAACTTTACTACTTATGGATGTTGTCATCCTTGTTTAAACTTTATATTTGTAGAAAGAGACAAAATAAAAAATAGAAGTCTATTCTATACTTTGATACTTATGGATGTTGTCATCCTTGTTATAACTTTATATTTGAAGAAATATGCATAAATAAAACATAAAGATATCTTATTTGCTACTTATGAGAGTTGTCATCCTTGTTTAAACTTTATATTTGAGTAAAGATACTGAAATAAACATAAAGACGTATAATTTGCTAATTATGGATGTTGTCATCCTTGTTTTTAATCTATATTTGAAGAAATATATATAAATACATATAAAGACCTATACTTTAATACTTATGGATGTTTGTCATCTTTGTTTATAGTCTATATTTGAAGAAAGATAAACAAATAAACATATTAACTTTGCTATTTATGGATGTTGTCATCCTTGTTTAAAGTCTATATTTGAAGAAATATATATAAATAAAACATATAGTACTCTGCAGACTTTATTAAGTATGAATAATTCTTATTTAACAAGGATGACAACTTCCATAAAAAGCAAAACTTTAAAAAATAGACAATTAGACAAATAAACCTTAAAATTTAACGTCATAGGTCATATATGTATTGTCCTGGGAATCACTTGAAATATGGCTTTGAAACCGATTAACTATGACTTAGAACAGGTTCTCAGCCACACTGAAAAATCATGTTTAGCATTCTTTGGCATTTAGCCAGTTTTGCATGTATTTTAAAATAAAAATAGAATTCGTACCATCTTTTTTTAGCCAGGGCATCGTACCCCTTGGGTCTAACAAAATTGGTTTTAACTTTATATTTTTTCATTTTAATATCTGCTGAAAGCTGTCTATTATACAATGCGTTAAATAACCCTTTAAATGGACGTGCATACTTACTGGTAATTATGTGGTAAGCCGAAGCGTTTCAGCTCACCGGTTGCGAGTTCGAATCCAACGAGCCCTAGCCTTGAAGTATTCTACCAAAACAAACTAGCAGGATTTAGTCATACAGAAATTATATATTTAACTGAATACATTTACAATGGATGTTTACTATATATATACAAATAGATTATAACAATAGGTTAGGTTTGAAGGGGGTGTGGGAGACAAGGGCGTAGCCCACGGCGGTAGACAGTCTGTGGGGGTAGCTGTGGTAAAAGGGGAGGCATCGCCTCCCAGTTGTATAGTTGCGTGAGGGGCGCATGATAGCTGCGTGTCCGTGCCCCTCCCCTATTTAGCCAGTCCAGTTTGACCGCTGCGCAACGGGGTCATCTGCGGTCATGAGGTAAATGGTGATATAATAGGATTAGTGCAGAAGGCTTGTCATGATAAGCCACTGCGTAGCAATTCTGTAAACTACCCGTCCGTCTGTTGCCGTATTACCACAATTAAACCAATATTATACTTTATTGCTTCAGGAATCTTAATGATTACAAAGGAATAGGGCGATTTTAACTAAAACTACACTTTAAAATTAGAAAAGCTTCGCTTTTATATGAGAATTATGCTTACTGCGGAAAAAATGTCTTATTTCAAATTATAGGGTAATAATAATTTTATAACCCTATAAAAAAAGAAACTGGATGTTTGTTTTTCTGTCAGTACATAACGAAAGATCTAGCTGTTGGACTTAAATGGTG
>NC_137266.1:916200-950308 GCF_053477335.1 Acartia tonsa
CGGTAAAATTTTACCACCTTTTAAATCGTATAGGCTGGTAAAATTTTACCGTAAAAGTGGTAAAAACTAGGTTTTTTTATGGTATTAATTCCGTCCTGGGAACAATATGTTTTTTAGTTAGTCATAAATGTACTTTTACTTTAATACTATAAATATACTTGGAGGGAGGGGACATTGGGCTTTTTATTATACTAGTCCCAAAAGTTTTATAACAATGGTTTCATGTTTGTTGGCTTGAAAACTTTGTAGACTTGAGTGTCAACCACTGATTATAATCTACAGAAGGGATAATTTTGTGTATAATGATTGGGGGTGTACAACAATTTTTTGTCCATTGTCTTATCCCTTTAGATCCCTGACCGTGATTAGTATACTTTGCCAAATTAAGTAAATTATAAGCTACAAAATAGAAAAAAAGGCATTACTACTTTTGATTATTATTGTATTATATGAATGGGGTGATTTCTCATGGTAGGGTGGTGAAACCCTCCTCCAAAATAGTTATAAACCTTCCCAGAACCCTGTAACGGAGAACCATATCAGTTCAGCGGTAGCGAGATCTTTCGGTACACACAGACAAAAACACATCCTGTTACTTTATTATAAGGATTTATGATTTTATGATTTTATCATTTTATTGTCTATTGTCTTATCTCTTGAGATATCTACTGTTTAAATGAATTTAAAATTTGCCAGGGATAAAGGCATTGATATTTATGATTAATTTCAATTTTGAGGGAAATGTTAAAACCTCTGTCACCCCCCCCCCCTCCCTCAGTCTTTTAAATGGAAGTCAAATTCGGCATTTTGTAGTTTAAAGTACGAGCTATATGTAAGAACCCGATGTTGTATTGGGTCTTTGAAAATCAACTGATAGCTTCTTTAAACATTTATTCTTCTTTGCATTTATTTTTTTATTTTTTCGGGGGGAGCGAAGGCATATATTTTAATTTTAATGCTATTGTCCTTTCTTCATAACATTTCTCCATAACATTTTGGAGTTTTTTAATATTTTTTGCAATGTAGTTAAAACATTTACCGCTAGGAGACGCAGCGTATAAACATAAGCAAGTCTTAACAACAATTTAACTTTACAAACTTTTAACTTTTAACTTTTAATGTAAGCGCTGTCAAATCCCAGCGTTGTTAAATATCAGATAAATCCAACATGTTCAGATCATTAGTCGCAACACAGAAAAGACTATTAATACTTTTATTTATAATTTCATTCAATTGTAAATCTATAATACAATGAAGAACGATGTCTGTCTGTCTTTCTGAAGCTTAAGATCTCAGTAACCACTGATCCGATTGGGCTTTATATTTCTGGGAACACCCCTACCCGGCCCCCCCCCCTAAAAAATTTTGTTTACCATTTTTAAAGAATCTAAAGTTTAAAAATAAGGCTATGGGCAAAACCGCTAGTAAATTTATAATGTACATCATTTTATTTTTCATGGAATAGATTTAAAGTATATAAAGGTACTAGCGGCTTCGCCCCTAGCCTCTAGGGGCTTTGCCCCAAGAGGTGATAAAAAAAATTAAGGCAAAATTCGTTAAAGGACCAAGGAAATCTTAAGCAAAAAAAAAAAAAAAAAATAAAAAAAAATAAATGGGGGGGGATTTTTTTGTTTTTGGGGGGTTGGGGGTGTCCCACCCCCCAAGAAAATAGCTTAAAACCACCACAGGACCAATAGGTATATACCCTGAAGAGTAGAATCCGATCGGTTCAGTGGTTACCGAGATCTTAAGGGACAGACAGACAGACGGACAGACAGACGGACAGACGTCCAGACGGACAGACGGACAGACATCAAGCTACTTTGTATTATAGATATATTCTAATCAACTGCCTTACACCCTTTCTAAAGACCTGTTTATGACCTTTTTGCTAGCAGACGAGAAAGAATTTCATTAAACTTTGCTTTTTAAATTCAGCTTTTGAATCTTTTAGATGCTTTTTGAAAAAGAAATTGATAATTTTTGTGAAAATTATCCTATTTGTCCAAACTTACTTTTATGATAACTAGCGACTACGCCCTTAGAGGACTCTAGTGGCACTTAAAATATTTGGTTTTTAAGGAAATAATACATAACTTTTCCATGTTCCCTCTCCTAAAAAAATAGTTATAAACCTTCTAGGGACCTATGAAAATCTACCCTGTTAAGGAGAAACCGATCGGTTCAGTGCTTAGCGAGATCCTTTGGTATAAACAAAAAGAGAAAAAGATAGTCATTCTGTTACTTTAATTCAGGAAGATTTAACGAGAAAATTGTGTAAATTATCAAAATTCTTATTTTATGTAATTGTAGTTTTTGCCGCTAGGAGTCTCATTTTAATAAAGTGAAATATAAAAGGGATACAAAATTTTAACAAATTGATTTTAGTCGGATATATTTCTGTATTAAAATTTAATTTGAAACTGAATTGTAGCAGTTTTTCTTATTTATTTTGAATAAAGAAACAAGCGGTATCTTTAATTTTAAATAGTATATAAATATCATAAGAACACAAAATTTATTACACTACATAATCAGATTTTCAGTTTTTTTATAAGCGCTGTTTTAGTAAATCGGCGTCATTTATTTATCAAGCACTTGGTTATAGATAGATGTTTCTGTAAAAAGTGTAAATCCATAAAAAGCTAAATTAGATTTTATATTTATTCATATATAAAACTAACAGGATCTGTGTATGTGTCTGACTGTTTGTAAAAAAAGGATATCTGTAACCGCTGAACCGATATAGTTCTCCTTTAAAGTGTAACTTCTCATATGTACTGGGAAAATGAATGAAAACACCCCCCTCCCCTAAAAAAAACTAAAATTGAAAGAAGAGGGGTCAAATCCCCCCTCCCCCCTTGAGGAACCCTAGAGGCCTCTAGGAGCGTAGCCGCTGGTGTTTAGTAAATAAGTTAGATAATTAGATCCTCAATAAGATGTAACATGCACTTTTTAAGCTTATTTTGTTGGATTTTGGCCATTTTAGACTTTTAGCTGGTGTATAAGATACTCTACTTTCTACAATAAAATCGATTTTTAAATAATAGACAATTTATATGTTAAAAAGTGGGTAGATTCCTCTTAGTATTATTTTTAGCGATTTCGAAAATTTGAGTACCCCCCCCCCCCCCCCCCCCCGACAACAAAATAATAATTTAAGTAAACTATTATTAGGTTGGACAGGAGGAAGGGAGGGAGGGTATATAAGGCGAGACACGAGCCTTGCCTTGCCTCCATAGTCAACCATGCCAACCAGTCTAGGATCGCAGTCCCTCGCTACAAGGCAGTCGACTAGCAAACAGCTTTAAGCTTTCAGTCTATTTATATACAACCCCCTTATCCCCGCCCCCTTTATGTTCTCCCTCTCGTCCGCTACGTGTCCGCGTTTTTTTACTGTATTGTTTACCCCTTTCCTCTCCCATCTGACCAACAACCCCCTTATCCCCGCCCCCTTTATGTTCTCCCTCTCGTCCGCTACGTGTCCGCGTTTTTTTACTGTATTGTTTACCCCTTTCCTCTCCCATCTGACCAACAACCCCCTTTTCCCAGTCCCCTTTATGTTCTCCCTCTCGTCCGCGTTTTTTTAGCAAGAACAATTTTATTTGTGGGTTGCGTAGCAATATTTAAAAGAAATAGCCGACAACGAACATCTGTGGCCGCAGCGCTCGGCTCCCTAGCCTATAACCTAACCTAACCTAACCTAAAATAGTTTTTTGAAATTTAGAAAATTAAAGTACCCCAGACAACGAACATCCGTGGCCGCAGCGCTCGGCTCCCTAGCCTATAACCTAACCTAACCTAACCTAAAATAGTTTTTTGAAATTTAGAAAATTAAAGTACCCCAGACAACGAACATCCGTGGCCGCAGCGCTCGGCTCCCTAGCCTATAACCTAACCTAACCTAACCTAACATAGTTTTTTGAAATTTAGAAAATTAAAGTACCCCAGACAACGAACATCCGTGGCCGCAGCGCTCGGCTCCCTAGCCTATAACCTAACCTAACCTAACCTAAAATAGTTTTTGAAATTTAGAAAATTAGAGTACCCCGACATCAAGTTGTGGACACAGGAAAAAGGCAAGCTTCAATTTAATTCAATAACGTGCTGTGTGGGGAAGCCGAGCGAAGCGAGGCTTCTCCACAGCTTGAAGCTTGCCTTTTTCCTGTGTCCAAATCTTTTCCTCCTCCCGCAGACTATCCAGACTGTCGGGGGGAGGGGGGGGGGGGTACTCAAATTTTCAAATTGATAAAAAATTTTGTAACAGGAAAACGCCCGTATACATTTATCTGTCTGTATAGCTATCTATCTATCTATCTATCTATCTATATATATATATATATATATATCTTTCTATCTATCTATCTATATCTATCTATATCTATCTATCTATCTATCTATCTATCTATCTATCTATCTATCTATCTATCTATCTATCTATCTATCTATCTATCTATCTATCTATCTATCTATCTATCTATCTATCTATCTATCTATCTATCTATCTATCTATCTATCTATCTATCTATCTATCTATCTATCTATCTATCCATTTATCTATCCATTTATCTATCTATCTATCTATCTATCTATCTATCTATCTATCTTTCTATCTATCTATCTATCTATATATCTATCTACCTATCTATTTATCTATCTATCTATCTTTCTATCTATCTATCTATCTATATATCTATCTACCTATCTATTTATCTATCTATCTATCTATCTATCTATCTATCTATCTATCTATCTATCTATCTATCTATCTATCTATCTATCTATCTATCTATCTATCTATCTATCTAACAAGGATATATCTGTTATAGGCTTGGTAATCAACATCTATGAAGAACCATTATCAAGAAACAAAAAATATCAAAATAATTTTAAATCTTTTAAAGGAATAGTTAGTAATTGCATCGTATTATAGACAGGTTTCCGCAGATATTAAATTGAAAAATTAAAGATTAAAACTAGCTTTGTTAGCTCCAAGGGGCCGAAGGCTCTGGCTAACAAAACAGATATAAATCCTATAATTTTTACTTTGATATTTGTGGAAAACTGTCTGTAATATGATGCTATACATGATTTTTCGTTATGGCTAAGAACCGGTTCTAATCTAGCGGATATTGATCGGTTTATTAAAGATCATAAATAAATGTTCATATACATTAATCTAACATATCAAACTTGAAATCTAAGTTTTAAATAAATATATAGATGGTTAAAATGTTATTGTTTTAAAGTTTCATCAAATTTTATGTTAAAATTAATAAATGAATTGAAAGTTAATGTTTTTATTTAACTTACCAGTGGTTACGTCCCTTAGAGGCCACTAGGGGCACTTTATAATGATAAAGTACTTAATTTAAGTTTTTAAAAAAGAAAATTAAAATAATTGAGGGAGAACAAACATCAACACTTGTAGAGTGTCAGAACTGAATAACCAGAATATGTATAAGTTTAAGCAAAATTGTAAGTAAATTTGTTGCAAAACTGTTAAATGCAGGATACTAATTAAAGGACATTTTTGCACTTGATTATAGATATGATTTGCTTTTTATATTGTACTGTGTTGTCCAAGGAATCAGTATTACAATAAAGATAAAATCTTTCTCGATTTTACCAACTCTAACTACAGAAAAGCTTTGCTTGTAAAACTATTTAAACGGAAACTAAAAATCACAATTAAAAATAGATCACAAGAATAGTTCTTTCCTGTTACATGAAGAAAAATACCAGGGATCTAAAGGGATAAGACAATGGAGGATAAATTGGTGTTCATCCTGCAATGATGGTAAACAAAATAACCCTATTTTTAGGTTAAAACTACTTTCTGAAATGTCGTTTGAAAACTCAATCTATTAAAACAACCAATAAATTTTTATAGTAGTACCCAAGGTTTAAGAATTTTTTTTTTAAACAGTCTAATGTCAACTCCATCCCTGAATATTGAATGAAAGCAGGGATTTAAAGGCATAAGACAAAGGCCGATTAAAATTAGTGGTTTAAAAACGTTTGAACAATCAACTTAATAAACAAACCAAATAAAGTTCAGTAAAAGTACCCACAGATGCTTAGAAAACATTATTGTAAAACTTTAGGGACTATGAAAGATTACAATGGAAGGGATATTGGTCTGTAAGACAACTGGTACCCAAAGTGTAATGTAGATATCCTCTTATTTGTGTTAACCTTATATATAGTACAGAGAGAGATGGGACTATGAGCTAATTATTATCTGGTAAGCCGAGCGTTCTCGGCCCACGGGGTAACAAGTTCGGATTCAACGAGCCCTAGCCTTTAATTATTCTACCAAACAAACAAGCAGGATTCAATCATACAGAAATTATATATTTAAACTGAATAATATTTACAAGTTATGTTTACTATATATATACAACAGATTATAACAATGGTTAGGTTTGAAGGGGGTGTGGGGCGCTAGGGCTTAGCTCCCGACGGTAGACAAGCGGTGGGGGCAGCGGTGGTAAAAGGGGAGGCAACGCCTCCCGGTTATATAAGCGCGTGAGGGACTCGTGATAGTTGCATGTTTGAGTCCCCTCCCCACATTTAGGCAGGCTAGTTTGACCGCTGGGTGCGGGGTCAACAGCGGTCATGAGATAGATGGTGATATAATAGGATTAGTGCTGGGGGTTTGTTATCATAAGTCACAGCGAAGCAACTCTGTAAACGGCCTGTCCGTCTGGGTGTCGTATTACCACAACCTCCCCTTCAAGGGTTGCGTGGCTCCTGAGCCACCAGGCCTTGAACCTGGGGATACGACAGCCTATGCCTGCGCCGGACAGGCAGTTCTTGGGGCACAGCTCGATGGAGGACAGCTCGGGCTACACAGGCTCCCTGGGACACTCGTTGCTCGGTCTGACTGTGGTTGGTGATCAGCATGGTCAGCTCCTGGTTGGCTTCTAGGCGTGGGTTGGCGACGGCCAAGCCCCGCCGCTGGAAATTTTGCCTCGTCTGCAGGATTAGTTCTGTCTCGGCTGGTAGTTGGACACGGAGGCCTAGGCAGACTCTGATGGTTCCTAAGGGTGGAATGGCGATGGCAAAGGGTGCATAGAACTCCATGGGGGCGCCTGCTTGATTCAGGTTGCTTGGTCTCCTAGCTCCTACCCGGATGGGGATGGCTGTCATCAGCAGGGGGCACATGGCTTCTTCTTCTTCTTCTGGGGCGGCCTCTTCCATCGCAGTGGCTGGCTCTTCTCCTACAGGCTCGCTGCTGGCTGGCAGGTTCTCCATGTCCGCGTCAGGGTTCCAGATGGCATCTCTGAGTGGCTCTGGAGCGGGCGGCGGCGGCGGTGGTTCGTTGGGCTGCTCCTGCAGGTTCTCCTCTACTGGGTCACGATCTTGGCCGCTAAGCTGTGGGGCGGCTGCGGCTGGCTGGTGCACTGGGAGCTGTCCTGGGTTGCTAGCTGCGGGCGCCGCCGCTCCAACTGGCAGCTCAGTGGCATCCTCGTCGCCGTCCATGTCAACTTGGATGTCTGCTGGGATCTGGTGGGCAGTCACATCTCCAGTGTATTTGCGCAGTCGGCCTACATGCGCGGTAACTTCTGAGATCCTGGCTACTGGAGAGGCAGGTTTAATGACATAATGGACTTCTGTAGCTTTCCTCACTACTTTCCAGGGGCCAGTCCATCTCTTGGTAATCTTGGCTGCCTTCCCTGGCACCAGGCGGGGGGCCAGGTACCAGACCAAGTCTCCAACCTCATACTTGGCCGTGCCTTCGTAAGCTGCCGCGCTCCTCCTGATGGCTCCCTCCTCCTTCTGCTGGATGGCATCATACACTGCATAGTAGCGCTGCAAGAGAGCTTGAACGTTGGCTGGAACTGAAGCATATTCGGTCTCTGGCAGCCGTAGTACCATGTCCACCGGAAGTTTGGCCTCTCTCCCAAAGAAGGCCAGGAACGGGGTCACGCCAGTGGATCTGCAGGCCTTGGTGTTGTATGCGAAGGCGATGGCAGGCAGGTGCGGCTCCCAGTTGTTATCGCCTCTGTCTAGGAACAGGCGCATGCCTGTGTTGAGCGTCCTATGAAACCTCTCCACTCGGTTGGACTGCGGGTTGTAGGGTGGTGGATGTGTCAGGCCAATCTCAAGCCTGGAGGCCAGCTCCTGGAATACCTGGCCGGTAAATTCCATTCCATTGTCGGAATGGATCTTCAGGGGGCATCCGAACGTGTCCAGGTGGCGGTGCAACAGGGCTTCAGCCACCGTGAGGGTGCGCTTGTTGGGGATGGCGTAGAGGCTGACAAACCGGCTGAATCCATCTTGGCAGGTGAGGATGTAGCGGTTCCCAGCTGGGGTCTCTGGCAGTGGCCCCACCAGGTCGATGAATAGGACTTGCTGTGGATACCCCTGGCGGGAGGGCACGTGGATTCCCTGCTTCAGCCTCTCCTTGGTAACTTTCTGGACACACTCAGGGCAGGTTTGTACCATCAGGCGGACGTCACGGGCCAGGTTGGGCCACCAGAAGTGCATGGCAACGCGGGCGATGGTTGCGTCCATCCCAAAGTGCCCAGCCATGGGGGTCCCATGGGCTAGAAGGAACGCGTCCTGCTGGAGGGCCGAAGGCAGCAGGTATCTTGTCCTCTCTCCTGTCAGAGTCTGGTCAGTGGTGGTGAGGCAGCCATGCTCGTCAAGCCCCAGGGCTGGGAAGCGGCTGGCGTACTGCTGCTCGTCTCGTTCCTTGCCACGCAGCTCAGCCTTGGTTGGGGCTTTGCCATCAGCCACCCATTGGCGGACACGGAGCAGGAGGGGGTCCTGTGTCTGGGCCTCCAATACTCTAGCTGGATCCAGTCGGGCGGCAGGAGGCCGGCTAGCTGCGGACTCCCCTAGCTGGCAAAGGTTGTGGATATACTCAGCCTGCTCTGCTAATTCTTCGGCGCTAGCCGTTGGCATGTTGGCATCTTCCCGGCGGCTGAGGGCGTCGGCGTTGGTATTCTGGGTGCCAGGCCTGTGGCAGACGGTAAAGTCTAAGGCCGCTAGCTCCTCCTGCCAGCGGGCCACCATCCCTGTGGATGTGTTCAGTGATTTCATCTGTAGCAAGGCAGAGGAATCAGTGTTGATCTGGAAGCTGCGGTAGGACAAGATGCCGTGGAATTTTCGGATCCCATACATAATGGCGGCCATCTCTCCCTTCCAGGACGGGTAGCGCGTCTCAGGGTCGGTTGTCTTGCGCCCCACGGCGGCAATCAGCCTCTCCTTGCCCTCCTGGCACTGACTCAGTATGGCAGAGATGGCGCGGCTGCTGAAATCTGTGGTGAGCTGGAACACCGCTGGCAAATCAAACCTGGGCGGCGCTCGGATGGGGGCCTTGCGGAACTTGTCCTTGAGTTGCAGCAGCTGGGCTTCCATCTCAGGCGTCCAGGTTAGGGCCTTGGCCGTCTTCTGTCGATTCATCTCGTAGGTGAGGTCTGCATACTCTGGGATGAACAGGCGGTAGTATCCAAAGAACCCCAGCAGCGCCAGCAAATCCTTGGGGGTGCTAGGGGCTGGCCAGTCCAAGATACGGTCAATATAGTCCTCTTGCATGGCTATCCCCTCACGGCTGAGGGTGTGGCCCAGATAATCCACCTTGGATCGGAACAGCTTGGTCTTGGCGGGCTTGAGGCGGATCCCTCCCCTGCGGTGGGCTTCCAAGACCTCTCGGAGCCTGGCCAGGTGGGCCCAGGTATCCTGGTGGAAGGTCAGGACGTCGTCAAGGTACGACTGGAGGTTGGCTGTGCCTAGTGGGTTTAGGACCCCTGCAATAAACCTGGAATAGACAGACGGTGCCGTAGCCAGGCCAAAGGGCATCCTTTTCCATTGATACAAGCCCCTGGGGGTGGTGAAGGCGGTGCAGGGCCGGCTGTCCTCGGACACACGGATGGTGTAGTATGCGGCCACCGCGTCTAAAGCACTGTAGACACGGTGCCCGCCAGCTCGTTCCACCAACTGCTGGATCCTAGGCAGGGGGTAGCTGTCCAGCTCCAGACACTTGTTGAGGGCTCTGTAGTCGACGGCCCAGCGGGTGCTCCCGTCCTTCTTCTTGATGGGCACCAGGGGGCTGCTCCAGGCGGAGTCTGACGGCTCTATAACTCCCTCCTGTAGCCAGGTGTCCAGTTGTTTCTCCAGTTCAGCCTCTTGCCGCGGGTTCAGATCCCTAAATCTCTGGCGGATCGGCTGGGTCCCTGGCTTGAGGCGCAGCTGCAACTCAACCACATCTGTGCAGCCGGGGGTAGAATTGGAGAAGACGTCCCTGTATTCTGACAACATAGTCCAGACCTCCTTCTTGAGCAAGGGGTCCTTGCGTAGGAACTCATTGTCTTCCATCTCCAGGGCCTCCCACAACTCCTGCATGTCTATAGGCTCAGCAGGTTCTTGGAACGAGTGGAGACGCGGGGGAGGCGTATCAAAGACCTCTAGAATGTCAGGTTTGACCAGCTCCCCTGCCACTGGGAGGCCAGCATCCAGCAAGAGGGGCACCTCCCCTTCATTGACCACCAGTACTCTAAACACAGTGGCAGAGCCAGGCCTGTGGGCATACAGGCCCTCTGGAATAACAAGATCCTCCCCAAACCTCTGTTCTGGGGCAGCTAGTTGGATGGCATCCTTGGTGCGATGGCCTACTAGCTCAACAGGGACCGCCATAACCCCGCGGCCAGGCAGGACCACCCGTTTGGCCGTGCGGAGCTGGGGTGGCTGGCCATCAGTTGGAGTGACAGCGCTTAGCCTATACGTGGCTGGTGCGGGGTCAGCTTTGGCTCCGGGACCCACCGGCCGCGACTTGACGGGCTCGGCTTCTGGAGGGGCTGACGTGTCGGAGCCAGGTGTGGCTCCGAGGGCGTCCGGCCACGATTTGACGGGCTCGGCGCTGGGAGAGGCCAAAGTGCTGGGTCCAGCTTTGGCTCCGTGGGCGTCCGGCCACGACTTGACGGGCACGGCGCCGGGAGAGGCTGGGGCCTGAGAGTTGAGTGTGGCTCCGGGTACATCAGACCGCGACTTGACGGGTCTGGACTCGGGCTTGGCTGGTGGACTGGCTGGAGGTCCCAGGTAGAGGGGGCCAGGTGGACACGGCTGGCCGTTGATAAAGGTGTCGGCGGAGAAGATTGGTTCTGGAGGGCTGGCAATCTCAGGAAACGTTGTTGGCAGGCTCTCCCTCGGCACCTTGGGCACTGGGGGCAACCCCATGGCTAGCAGGTTAGCTCCCTTGTGTGCGTTGAGCTCAGCGTCCACCCAGTGTGTGCCTTTCTCAACCACACGCGGCTGCTCAGGCAGGGGGCCTGGCAGGGGCCCCTCATAACTTAGCTCTCTCTCGGCTGTCTCCCGGTCAATGGGGACGCCACGGAGTGGGATAAACTCCCCACGCACCCACAAGCAAGGTGGTTGCATGTCGAAACAGAGCCTAGTTCCGAACTCCTTGAGAAAATACCCTCCTAGGTTCAGAGGGTGTGAGAGGTTCCGGACCACAGTCACGTGGTATAGATGGAGTATAAGAGTGTGTGAGACTGCCATATATAACTCTTTTAACTTTCCTATTACCTGGAGGGGCTGGCCTTCCTCATTAGCAGTCAGGATCTGGGTGTTGTCCGGAATCAACATGCGTTGCACGCCCATCGCGTGCATGAGGTGCTCAGAAATTACAGCAGACCCTGGTACACGGTTGCCAGAATCAATCATGGCATCAACCTGTACATGCTGGGCAGGGTCAGGGGTAGGAAACCTCACCCTGACATGGCAGGGGAAGTGGAGGTCCTGCCCTTGAGACAAGGGGGCCTCTCGTTCGGCTGGGGTTGGCAGAAACTTTGGTGGTGGCCGAACCGCAGCTATGGTGGTATCGCTTACCATGGTGGCTTAGACTGTAGCTTCGAATCACTAGAGCTTATTAATTATCACTTGGTCAACAATTTTATATTTATTTTTATCACTTGGTTGACATTTATACACACTTATGTGTTGTTATCACTAGGAGCTCTAGGTGTGATTCTGGAAGCACTGGCAGCAGGGAATGTCCGTCCTGCAAGGTTCAGAGGGGTGACGGCGGTAGGGAATGACCCGTCCTACAGCGCCGCTGGTTCGAATCCCGAAAATGGCGGCAGGGAATGGCCCGTCCTGCAGCGCCTCGGGTTCGAATCCTGGGAGGCAGCGGCAGGGAATGTCCCGTCCTGCCGTGCCTGTGGCTCAAAATCTGCTATCCGTCGCAGTGGTAGGGCTTACTTGTGTGCTGAAGCTTCGCAGCCACACATTGCCTTCTTAGGGAGACCAGCACCCAGCTGTCTGTCTCGTAGGTTTGGCCTGGGTGTCCTGGGGCTTGTCCCAGCTACACTTGCCAATTTAGACTCAGTTCTGTAGCCGTCTGAGCTAAATTATCCGATTGCCGTGGCTGCGCACCTAGCGCTACTCCTACACGACACGGAAAAAGCGTCTTAACTGGCGCTTTTAGCAGGCTAAATCTGCTTGCCGTAGGCCAGAGGCCCACATATTGCGTTCAAAATGATGGAAATTCGACCTAAAAAGGCCGTCTCACGGGTCAGTTGGCGGCTGATTGTCCCCTTACTTGCCAAAGGGTCCAATCAGAGGTAGAATAGGCTAGTTTCTGTAAGGCTCGATTGAAACACGCTGACACCAAGTTCTGGTAAGCCGAGCGTTCTCGGCCCACGGGGTAACGAGTTCGGATTCAACGAGCCCTAGCCTTTAATTATTCTACCAAACAAACAAGCAGGATTCAATCATACAGAAATTATATATTTAAACTGAATAATATTTACAAGTTATGTTTACTATATATATACAACAGATTATAACAATGGTTAGGTTTGAAGGGGGTGTGGGGCGCTAGGGCTTAGCTCCCGACGGTAGACAAGCGGTGGGGGCAGCGGTGGTAAAAGGGGAGGCAACGCCTCCCGGTAATATAAGCGCGTGAGGGACTCGTGATAGTTGCATGTTTGAGTCCCCTCCCCACATTTAGGCAGGCTAGTTTGACCGCTGGGTGCGGGGTCAACAGCGGTCATGAGATAGATGGTGATATAATAGGATTAGTGCTGGGGGTTTGTTATCATAAGTCACAGCGAAGCAACTCTGTAAACGGCCTGTCCGTCTGGGTGTCGTATTACCACAATTACACTAGTCCCAAAATTTTTTTTAATACCGTTTTTTTTATTCGTTGACTAAACAACTTTGGGGACTATGGTGAATTTTGATTGGTTGATTCAATAAGTTGAGTGTTTTAACGTTTTAACAACTATTATTTTTAAAACTACAAATGAAGTAATTTTGTGTTACATCAATTTATTATGTATGCCTTATTCCTTTAGATCCCTGGTTTTTATATGTTACCAAATTGTTAAAAGCCACGTCTATCAAACGTCTTAAATGAACATGTATCAACCAAAGAAGATTTATCTTCTTTGTCTCAACAACAACTATTTTAAAGTAATTAGAATTATCCAAATGGCTTCAAAATGGTGACCATATCTTTTTCAAAGGATGAAAAAATATAACCTAACCTACAGTAATAAATTATACAAAAAAGCTACCTACCCCATTTATTTGAATTTTTTAAATTAAGGGGAGAGTCTGTGATAAAAAAGGCTTTCTGAGGGAAATTTTCAAGAAAAATATGCCATCACAAAATGTTAAAACCTGCCCTAGACCTACGAATATCATTAAAAAGTCTGGTTTGCTTTACTTTAATTGACAAGGCAGACAGACAATCGTCCTTCCTCTAAGACAATGGCCAGTAAATTGATATACATCTCCAATGATGATACACAAAATTACCTCTTCTATAAATTAAAATTAGTAGTTGAAACACTGAACTTAATGAGTCAACCAATAAAAATTCACTTTTGTCCGCTCTCTTTCTGCATTCTTTTGGACAGAAAACTAAAAAAGGTAGAAAAAATTATTATAAATGTATCGAAATTAGTGAAATAAGAGCTAAATAACAAAGTATAGAGTAGCTTCAAGATCCAAGATAACTTTTTTCCGGCGGGTCCTTTTAACCCATTAGTAAGTGGTAATGTGCCTCAACTCTGGGAGGGAGAAGACATTGGTCTTTTTATTACACTGGTCCCCAAAGTTTTTAAATAACGTGTTCTTATTCATTAGCTTTTAAACTTTGGGGACTTTTATTGAATTTTGGTTGGTTGGATCATTAAGTTGGGTGTTTAAACGTTTCAACAACTAATTTTAACCTTTTAAATGGAAAATTTAATATTTGGGGAAGTACATGATTATATTGTTCATTGTCTTATCCCTTTGGCTCCCTGGCTTCGACTTTATATATAGGATGTCTGCCTATCTTTGCAAAACAGCATTTTTATGGTTTCCAATCCGATTAATGTCCGCTGGATTAGATCCGTTTCTCAGCCATAATAAAAATTTATGTATTGCATCGGAATACAGACAGTTTTTTACCAATATTAAAATAAATTTTGTTAGCCAGGGCCTTCAGCACTTTAGGGCAAACAAAACTGATTTAAATTATATAATTTTTTATTTCAATATCCGCAGAAAGCTGTCTATAATACGATGCGATAAATAACTTTTCAATGATGTATGGCCACGCTGATTTAAAATGCAGTAGATGTGTTTAAATGTCCAAAACCTTTTTGTTTCTCCTCGTAGATTTATGGCCTAAATAATTGACAGCGACACTAAAAATCCCCTAAAAGTTTTGGTGACCAATTTTTTTTTTTTTTAATTAGCTCTCCCTTTGCAAATGTATACAAATAGATACAATATTAGAAAAGCCAAATCTTTTGATTTGTTATTAATTTTGTTAATTTTGTCTTTCATGTATATTGAAGGGATCTAAAGGGATAAGACAAAGGCAGATAAAATTAATGCATATCCTCAATAATGATACACTAGATTACCCATTCTTTGGATTATAAAGCGTGGTTGAAATGTTTGGACACTCAACTTATTGAACCAACCTGTCAAAATTCAATGAAAATCACCAAAGTTGTTAAGCTAACAAATATTTTTTATCATAGAACTTTTGGGACTAGTGTAATAAACATCCAATGTCCCCTCCCACCCTGTGTACAATATCGTTCTTGATTTTTAAAGTCTTTAGTAAATTAACATTCTTCTGATAAAGGGATCTTTTTTACTAAAAATGTTTTCTTAAAATATAATTTCATATAATTCCTTTTATGTAAGGATATGTAATTGTACAGGGTCATTCAAGAGAAATAAGTTTTTTTAAGATTGATAAAGAAGATTGTCACGCACATTGAAATACGTATTTTTTGCACAGCCTTCAAATCCATAAATCTTTGAAAATAAGGCCTTTTTAAAATATTTTAAATAGAAATGTCCTATAACAGATTTTCCAAATATAAAAAAGCTTTTTATATAATTCTTTAAAAATGCGCGGCTAGAGCTAACTACTCAGTAAGAACACACTTCTTTGTAGAAAATATATTTCGCTTTATTCAAGCCTTCTCAATTCTATAAAATAATAACCATATTTGCAAAAAATCTTAAGAAAACAACAAGCTTATATAATTGTTTTTTTGCTATAGATAAAATTTATTTTCTAATTGCTATTTCTCTTGAATGACCCTGTAGTAATTGGATACGTGTATTTATTTATGTGCACATATAAAAAGATGTATAAATAAACAATAAATGTATAGATGTATAATGAAAACAACTACCTGGCCCAAGTGGTTGAGACCTTTTTCACCTGTTAAGAAAAGGACGATGGATTCTGTTTTCACTTTACGAGATTTTAATATGCACCAATAAACCAATAAATTATGAACAACATAACTTCACATTAATAATAAACTATTATCACAAATAAATACATCCATTCACTTCAAGAATCAAGTACCAAATTATGTGAACGCAGATTGATATATGTACTATAGGATATATAAGTTGGAATGAAATTTAATGTTAGAGGGAGATTTGAAATCTGCATCAAATTTTAAGGATTTTTAATAAAATTTGTTTTTTGTATAATTCTTTATCTAAAAGAGGAAATACAATTTAAGTTAATTAATTTTGACATCTGTAACTGGTGGATTTTAAAAATCTGCGCTCTGATTGGAGAAGCTTAAGTGTCGTCCATAATTCAACCAATTAAAGCGCACGTAGTTTCCAATCCACCGTTCCTATTGGTCAAAATTAATAAACTTAAATTGTATTACCACTTTTAGATAAAGAATTATACAAAAAATGAGTTTTGTATAAAGTTCTTAAACTTTTAATGCAGATTTCAAATCTCCCCCTAACATTAAATTTGCTTGCAACTTATATATCCTAATATGTACATACAAGTTTGATCTAGATAAACTAGTTTGGTATATTCTAAGAAAAGCTTACATTTTTGGAAATGATAACAGAACAAAGGGGGTATATTATTTTGAAGATTAGTCTTTACAAATGGACATAAAATCAACCCGCAATAACAAATTTCTTTCTTCTTTCAAAGGAACTCGGCTGTTTTTTTCCAAATCTATTTAGCTCATTTCAAAGACTTAATACAAAATCGGGACAGGGTCCCCGCCTTGTGGGCAAAGTTACATATAGTATATTTAATTTAATGAATAAACTCCTATATATATATTTATGCAAAGTAAGTCGCCTTTAGCAAAATCTTTAAGGACCTTGTTAGCTGGTCATAGATAGATAGATATAGTTCAAATCAAATATCTGAACTAGTCTTTATATATTTTGAAATTTAAGTAGATAAAAGATATATATTTAGATAAATACATACGTTATTATGTTGAGTGTTTAAACGTTTCTAACACTAATTTTTATCTAAATAAGGGGTAATTTTGTGAATCCATTGTCTTATCCCTTTAAATCCCTGCGGACTAGCCTTTATTTAACTAGAAAATTGTGAAGATTATTAATACTTGTATCATGTAGTTATAATTTTTGCCGCTAGGAGTCTTACTTTAAAAAATTAAAGTTAAATTGACCCAAATTTTGAACACAAAGATATTTTTAAATATACTTAATTGTTTGAAATTTTTCTTGAACAAGATTTAATGTTTTTTTGTAACTTGAGTATTATAAAAATTAAATGAGTAGACCTTATTATTGCTCTAAAATATTTTAGATCCAGGATGGACCAACTAATGACACCAAATCTAATGATGATTTTATGAGAATTTTTGTAATTGCTAAATAATTACATTTAGCTTAATAATCCTTATACATAAAGTTGTTAGCGTATTTTATGTGAAGCTTTACAGTGAAGCTTTTTATAGGTCCTGGGAAGGGTTTAAACTATTTTGGAGGAGGGTGTTTTCTCCCCCCTCTCCCCTAAAAAATATTTTTTTTATCTTTTTCAAACTCAAATTTTAAATGGGATGAGATCGACTTTTCCTCCTCCTACCTTAAGTAAAGTGCCCCTAGATACCTAGAAAACTGGATATAATACGATGCTAGACATAGTTTTTTCGTTTGGATGAGAACCGGTTCCTATCCACCGGATTCGAATGAATACGAGAATAGTTGGATATAATACGATGCTAGACATAGTTTTTTTTGTATGGATGAGAACCGGTTCCTATCCACCGGATTCGAATGAATACGAGAAATTAATTTACTGCATCCAAATAACAATAAAAATTTAACATGAAGAATAGTTTATATTAGCAACTTTTTGGTGATTATAATGGTTTGTTTTTATTTTTAACTTTTATCATTATAATATATTACAATTAAAAGCATAAAATTAATGTAAACACCTTTAAAAATAATATCAAATATTTTAAAGAAAAAATGATTTTTTTTTTCTTTACATGAAGATATTATTAATGTAATAAGTTTAGATTTGAGACATCTAGCGGCAAAAAATAAAACTATGTAAAATAGAAAATCGTGTAGTGGATATTTTTTATTTGTTTGTTGCGAATTTTTTGGAGATATATAAGAATCGCATCACCTCTCCCTATTAAAAATGTTACCCCTGATTTTAGAAGGAGGGTAAAAAAATGCTTCTAATTGTACATTTTATAACCGCGGAAAGCTGCTTACACTAAAAATGCTTGAAATACTTAGTTTATAACCCACCACCCTCTCAAGAAAAAAATCACAATTTTATTTTCATATTCTCTTATTTTCGTAGAGACATGACTGAATACACCATATATAGACATTCGACTAATTAAATAACAAGGATGACAACATCCATAAGTAGCGAAGCACAAAAATTGTGGATGGGAATACGTAGAAGTAGATTTAAAGTTTATTTATTAAAATCAATGAAAGATTTATTGGAGAAAATAAACATGAAACCTTGTTTTATTTTGTATGATGAAGATGGTTAAAGTAAATTACATACTAGATGCACATAACAATGGGAAAAATATTTTGAAACTGTTAATGCAAAAAAGTTTTAAAATTGGACCAAAAATGCCAAAGATATGGGGAAATATATCAACATATAAAAATAGCCAAAAACCTGCCGCCATTGTTTCTTTTCTTAAAACGCCAGAAATTTAATTTTAATATCTTTAACTGAAAAATTTATGAAAATTGGACCATAAACACCAAAGATATGGGTAAAAATGTGAAAAATATAAAAATAGCCAAAAACCTGCAAAAAGGCAGTCTGACCGTCATTGTTGTTTTCTTCAAATGACGGGAAATTTGTTTTGATAACTTTAACTGAAAAAATTTTGAAAATCGGACCATAAACACCAAAGATATGAGGAAAATTTGGAAAATATAAAAAATAGCCTAAAACCTGCAAAAGGCATTCTGACTGTCATTGTTGTTTTCTTCAAATGACAGGAAATTTAATTTTGATATCTTTAACTGAAAAAAATTCGAAAATCGGACCATAAACACCAAA
This sequence comes from Acartia tonsa, assembly GCF_053477335.1. Lineage (NCBI taxonomy): Eukaryota > Metazoa > Arthropoda > Copepoda > Calanoida > Acartiidae > Acartia > Acartia tonsa. Next base: position 935,027 of record NC_137266.1, read on the forward strand.
GATATGGGGGGAAATGTGAAAAATATAAAAATAGTCAAAAACCTGCAAAGAGGCAGTCTGACCGTCATTGTTGTTTTCTTTAAATGACGGGAAATTTAATTTTGATATCTTTAACTGAAAAAATTTCGAAAATCGGACCATAAACACCAAAGATATGAGGAAAATTTGAAAAATATAAAAAATAGCCTAAAACCTGCTAAAATGCAGTCCGACCACCATTGATGTTTTATAGTTAATTGTGCTCCTTAATGATGGGAATGTTGTCAAAAAATTTCAGCTCTCTATCTTTTATAGGAGCCGAGAAAATCACGTTTCCCCCAATTCATTAATTACGGACGGACGGACAGACGGACGGACGGACGGACAGACGGACGGACGGACATTGTGAATTATAGAGTAGCTTCGCTACAAAAAATGGGTTTCTAAATTCAATTCCCACCTCTTCAAGAGACCTCTAGGTAGGTAGGCACTAGCTTCTAAGAGACCTAAGTTAATATCAGCAGCAAATTTATTCACTGCATACAGAAAATTAAAAAGCGTATAAAATAGTACTATATTGGTACATGTCTTTTTTGTTAATACTATGGTTTGTTTTCATTTTATTATTTACTCCTTATAATTTATTAAATTTAAAAGCATAAAAATAATGTAAACACCTTCAAAAATATAATTAAACATCTTCAAGAAAATATATTTGTTTTTTTTTATTAAAAAATGAAGATATTCTTATTGTAATAACTTTAGAATTGAGACACCTAGCGGCCAAAAACTTAACTATATATAATAGAAAACTGTGTTTTTGATATCATATTTGTTTTGTTGCAAATTGTTTGGAAATATAAAAGAATCGACTTCTCTCCCTACCTCATAAAAAACGTACCGTAGAGTTTGCGGCGGGGTGGGTGTTTAACCCCCCTCTGTCTTTAAAAAATTTAAATTTCGAACATTTTGTTGGTGTTACGTTCAAAATCCTTAGTTTATACAGTTAAGGAAATCGTCTTGTCCTTTCACACATAAAATTGCGCTCCTAGCATTTAGGTGCTTGGAGATGCCGAAGGCACAGTCTCAAAAATCCAGGTTTAAACTTATAATTGTACTATTTATAACCACGGAAGGCTGTTTAAATCCAATGCTGGAAATTCCCATGGATAAGAAGGTAACAATAATATCAGCAGCAAATTAATTCACTGCATACAAATAATAACCACAAAAAATGTTTTTACAGACTTTTTTATTTCTTTTTGTTGACTTTATGGTTTGTTTTTATTTTATTATTTTACTCCTTATAATATATTAAATTTAAATGCACAAAATTAATGTAAACACCTTTTAAATTTATAAAAACATTTTGAAGAAAATATGATTGTTTTTTTTTCTTTAAATAAAGATATTCTTATTGTAATAACTTTAGAATTGAGACACCTAGCGGCCAAAAATAAAACTATATATAATAAAAAATCGTGTTGTTGATACAGTTTTGTTGTATTGTTGTGATTATTATTGTAAATATATAGGATTGACCTCTCTCCCTCACTAAAAGTTTACATCCGATTTAAGGGGAGGGGGAGAGATTATCATTTTTACCCCCCCCCCCCCCATAAAAAAAAGATTTGATTGCGTTAAGTTCGAAGTCCTTAGGTTTACAAGTTAAGAAATCTTGTCTAATAGATTAGTACAACAACTAGGCTAGAAGCCTCTAGGGACACTAATTCCCCAAGGTGGCAGTGGAATTAAATTCATTCAGTCCTTCCCCCAACCCCCTCCCAATTTTCAATTTTATATCGGGGCATTAGAATTTTTTTTCTAAGGTGGATTTCTATTTGGAGGGTGGAGAGAACCTTCCCCAAAATAGCTATAAACCTTTCCTGGACCTATAAGAAGATTTACTGTATAGGATAACCAAATAGGTTCAGTGGTTAGTAAGATCCTTTGCTACAGACCAAAAAAACTTACCACTTTATGAAATACAAGTTACTGAGCCCCTAGACTCTATAGGGGAGGGCGGATAAGTCAAGAAAAACAGCCTAAAACCAACCCAAGACATAAATAAACATACCCTGGAAAGAATTACCGATTCAGACCAGCCGTTTCCGAGATCTTTTGCTACAGACAAAAACAAATTACCACTTTATGAAATAGGATTGTGTATAAGGGATAAAAAATCACGAAACTTTGCAATGAATTTAAGAATAATATCTAAGTGTTAATTTCTAATGAAAGAAAATATAATTCGTATAAAAAATGATCATTTAAAACTGTATATTACGTGGGAAAGTATCAGGGATCTGAAGGGATAAGACAATGGCCAATAATTTGATGTATACATCCTCAGTATATTACAACTATTGGTTGAATCGTTTGGACACCCATTTTAATGAAGCAACCCATCAAAATTCAATAAAAGTGCCAACGTTATTATAAAACTTTGGAGACTAATGCGATAAGCAGCCCATTGTCCCCTCTCTCTCTCTCTCTGGCATAGATAATCATCTTATTTATAAATGTGAGACCTCACTTCCACATAAAGTCTTTTTTAGAGGGGGTTGCTAGGTGCGATTTATACTCTTGGGAGGGTGGTGGTACCCTCCACATAAATATTTATAAACCTTCCCGGGACCTAGGAAAGCCTACTTTGTAAAGGAAATCCCGAGCGGTACAGAGATTAGCGAGATCCTTCTTTACAAATAAACACACAAACAGATAGACATTCTATTACTTCATCATTGTGATATATCAAATTAATTCTGCCATACTCCGTCATGCTTTATCTAATTAGTGGTAAATATTACTCGACGACCTTCATAAAATCAATACAGTTTGTTGATAAATCATTGTTAATTATTTATATAGAACAAGACATATTTAAGGAACCTATTGGTAATTTGGACTTTTTTAAAATAACCAGCAATAAAAGATGCCCATATGGCATTAATTATCAAATTTTAACATTTAGTTTACTTAAACTAATTTATTTTACTTTTAAACAAAATTATATGAAACACATAATGCATTTTATTTGTTAAAATGTAAAATTTAAAAGACACCTAGCGGCAAAATATTAAACTACATATAATAGAAATTTAGCATTTGTTTTCTCTTTTGGACATAAAAACTTGATTTTTTAACGTCGATTACTTGATTTTCACTAAGTTTATTCTTTTGGAGGGTGAAATACAACCCCCCCCACAAAAAAAAATATTTTGATACTAAAGTTTAATGTGTATCGTTAGAAAAAAAAGTAACAGGATCTATGTCTCTTTGTTAGTTTGTCTGTGTGAATCATTAAGGATCTTGATAACCAATGAACCAATATGGTTCTCCTTTACAATGTAGCTTGTCATTGGTCCTTTTCTGTCCTATTTTCTTGGGAGGGTACTACAACCCTCCCAAGAAAAATCACTCATACAATATTTTCTTTCCTTTTTAATAAAAACAGGTTGTCAAATTCAATCCTTAAGTGCCTCTAGAAGCTTACCTAGTATTTAGATAAAAAATCATGTTTCACTCAAAGAAACTCCTTATTCTGTGGTTTCACTATGATCTCAGTAACCAATGAGCTGATTGAGTTCTCCATTTCAACATCCTTCTTACTAACAAACTCCCCCAAAGTAAAACACTGGAAGATCAAAGTGTACTAATAATGTGTCCATCAATGGACCTCCAATGTGTACATTTTTGGGGGAAGGGGGTCTGCGCATATGTTTGTATCAAGTGTACATTTGCTAAGAGAAAGGATTTTCACAATTCTGACAAGCACCACAAATAGAGACAATTGGTAGTAGGATATGTTCCACCACCTTCAGAAATAATCAACAATATGTATTTCACGTGAAAATATATATACCTGTTTGAAACCTGTTGGCAGTTTGGACTTTTAAAGAAGCGTACAGAAATAAAAGATGCCCATTCAGCATCATTTATCATAATTCTATCCATTGATTTACCAATACTATTTTATTTTATTTTTAAAATAATTTAATGAAACGCATAACACATTTTTTTAGTTTTCTTTGTAAAAAAGAGACACATAGCGGCAAAATATTAAACTACATATAATAGAAATTTAGCTGTTTTTTGATTTTTGGCCAGAAAATCTTAATTTTATCAACGTGGATTACTTTTTCTTTTTGGTATTAATATTCCTTAGGAGGGTGGGATACACCCCCCCCCCATCCTTAAATTATAACCCCTCCCCCCCAAAAAAAATGTTTTGATATTAAAGTTAAATGTGTAACCATTATATTATGTAGTAAGCGTTTTTTGTCTGCAGCGAGGGATCTCGCTAATCGATATGGTTCTCCTTCACAGTAATGCTTCTTATAGGCACAGGGATAGTTTTTAACTATTAGTTATAAAGGCAATGTTAATAATTTAAAATGTATACTCAATTTATCGGCCATTGTCTTATCCCTTTAGATTCCTGAATTTTACTCCTGTACTTTATTATCATTTAATGTTAATAAAAAAAGTTGTAAAAAATAAACCTTGTTAAAAGCGAAGCTTTTCTATAATCGAAGCCTGTATGTCTTTTCGTTAATTTAGCCATGTTAGAATTGTCTTATCGTTTTCAAACTTTAAAGGATTATTCCTGTAACAGTTATGAATGATGTCCTTTTAGAATTTTTGAACATTGATTCCTAGGAAAATAAGTCACAATATTTCAAGTAAAATAAACTAGTTGGCGTCTTCGATATTAAAGTGAAAAATGATAAAATTAAATACAGTTGTATTAGTCCCAAGGGGCCGAAGGCCATTTAGTTTAAAAAGAAAAATTAAATTTTTGGGGGGAGGGAGGGGTAGTTTTTATTCTTTTCTAAGTTCGATTTCTCTTAGGAAGGATTGTTAGAAAATACTCCAAACAATGCATTTAAAAACTACAAAAGAAAACTTTGGGTACCAGTATAATTTGTTGAAATAGGGAGAGAGAGAGAGAAAGGAATAACAGAGCAAAACATGTAGGACTAACTGACAGACAAAATTACATATTTTATAGCTTCGCTACTTACAAATCTCTGAATAATCACATTCTTGTTAATTTTATTACCGTTCCTTTGTTTTGTTTTCACAGGAAGGAAGGGGACATTGGACTGTATATTATTCTAGTACTTAAAGTTTTATAACCATTTTATCTTATTCATTTGCTTAAAAACTTTGGGAACTTATCATTTGGTTAGAAACTAACAATGTCCAAACTTTTCAACCAATTATTTCTATCCAAAAAATGGGGTAATTTATTTATCATCATTGGTAATGTATATCAATTTATCTACAATTGTCTTATCCCTTCAACTCCCTGGTATTTAAGAAGTTGATGTATTAAAGTAATATATATAGAGCGATAAATAGTATATGTAACAACCACCCCTTTTCAAAGACCTTCTACCGACTTTGGATTGGGTCCTTGAAATCAGCTGAATCTTTCAAAAATGTAAATACAGCCGGGTGCTGGCAAAAGAACCAAGAGCAAATTGTAAACTAATATTAACGCAAGGACGCCCAAGCTATTTACTTTGTATTGGGGTAAAATTAGGGGATCTATACGTTCAAGGGGAGTAATCTAACGTATTTAAAACAACTTGAGAGGTGTAGATAAGAGGATTCAAAGTCTAAAGGGATATACCCCTTTACCCCTTAACTTGGACGTCTATGTATTAGCTATAATGATTTCTGCATTTTACCTAGTTAATTTCGTTTTTGCATTGTTTAAATACTGTTCATTTGTTGAAAAATATTTTAAAAATTATCTATTGATCTCATAAAACTGACAATAACCCAATTACTTAAAATAAGGACATAGTTAATTTGCCACCACCTCAGGGAGAGTTCAACCCTTTATGGAAAAATAATTGAAAACAACGTAAATTCAGGCGAAAAATAAATTTGGGAACATCTGCAATATATTAGTTTTATATTTGTCGCTAGATGTCACTAAAAACTTGATAATTATGATTTGCAAGAAAGCATTCACATCATTAATAAAAATGTCTTGTTAATCACAAATAACTAGGTTTAACAATTCAGTATTGTAAATCGGAAAAGATGATTATTAATATAATTTCATAGTCAGGAGCCTAGTTGTAAGAAATTGATAATGGTAGTTTTAAATACTTCATTGAAGTTTAGACAGAAATGACAATTTTTCACAAAAATTGTCCCTTTCTTTTTCAAAAAGCAGAAGAAAGCATTAAACAGCTGAATTTAGAAAGCAAAGTTTAATGAAATTATTCTCGTCTGCTGAGCTTTAGGGTCTTTGCCATCGGATATCATTTAGGAATCTGTTTATACATCTATACTATAAATTTATTGTTGATGTAAAGATTGTCTATTAATTACGCTGTCATAACAATTTTTAGAGAAAAATTACTTGATTACAAAGCAGGAATCCGTCTTTATTTGTATAACAAGGATAATAGCATCCAAGATGGTTCCTGACAAAAAAATTCAAACTTATTTACTTTATGCTTTTAATAGCCTAAAACCAGCTCAAATGCTAAACTTCGCTGAAAATGATCAGTATAGACACTTCCAGTGGCGCTTCGAAAATGATTTAATTCCGGTGGATTAGAATCGATTCTCAGCCATACTGAAAAATTATGTATAGCATCGTATTATATACAGTTTCAATATCGGCGGAAAAATGTCTAAATACCATGAGATAAATATGTTTTTTCTTTCTTACAAAGATATAATATAAGTAAAAGATTAAAATTATCTTAATTTACATATATAATATAGACAGACACCTTGATACTTTGGTTACAATCTATCTATATATCTATCTATAGATATAACAAACAGAAAAAAATCTTGATACTTTGTATATAAACTAGCGGCTTCGCCCCTAGCCTCTAGGGGCTTTGCCCCAAGAGGTGATAAAAAAAATTAAGGCGAAATTTGTTAAAGGACCAAGGAAATCTTCAGCAAAAAAAAAAAAAAAAATGGGGGGGGGAGATTTTTTTGTTTTTTGGGGGTTGGGGGTGTCCCACCCCCCAAGAAAATAGCTTAAAACCACCACACGACCAATAGGTATATACCCTGCAGAGTAGAATCCGATAGGTTCAGTGGTTACCGAGATCTTAAGGGACGGACAGGCATCATTCTACTTTGTATTATAGATTTATATATCTATCTATCTGTTATTCTTCAGATTTTTAATTTTAGTACAAACAATATGTCAACTTATTATTCAATGAATTAGAACATCTAGCTATCTATCTGTTTCTTAATCTTTCTATCTATCTGTATATTTATATATCTATCTATCTATCTTTTAGTTATACTTCAGGGTTTAATTTTTAGTCCATACAGTTTCGATTCCACTTAAGTATAACGCCGACTGAGCGTAGTCAGCGTAAGTATAAATTAAATTCTTAATTTTTTTTGTCTAAATATTTCTGGGAAATTTGAAGGAATCTTTGACTTGCGCAGTAAAGACAATAATGCTGAAGTACAAATCACAATGACTAGTTGGACAAAATTTAAAAAAATTTATTTGTATCAAGTCTAATAGATACTGTTAAATATTTGATTTAAGCCTTTGAAATTTAATTTCATATTGAGTTTAGTATGATTTATCTTTGAAAATATTGCTATCGTTTACAGTGGGTACTCTTTAGCCCTTTAAAATATTAGTGTCATAGAATGAAAACCACCACTGAATACGCACCTCTCGTGGAGGTGGTTTCAGCATAAGATGCTTGGTCGTTTTGGACAAAGATGAAAAGTTACTTTAAATGTACACCTTGTTTTGATAAGTATGATTGACCACATTTATAATTTTTAAGGGTCAGCTAAATGGGTACAACCCCTCCCCTCCCCTACCTCAAGTTCATGTATGGATGTAGTTGCTAGTATGTATAATCAGCTGTTTGAAAACAGCATAGGAGCGAAACCTATCATATAAATGCTGAGACCAATAATTTTGGTACATTTTTGAAAAGTAAAATGCTTACTTTAATAAAATTTTTAAGGCTTTGCACATAAAATTCGATTTTAATCCATTGTGAATAGGGAAGAGAAAGGTCGAGGCTTGGCTACAAGGCTTTTAGTAAATTATTGCAAAAGGAATTTATTTTGAATATTTTTTCAGAATAATTACTTAAATCATGTGATTTACTAACAGCCTTGTAGCCGTTTTAGTCTTTCAAATGTTCCAATTTAGATTCAGGCTAGCCAGGCAGAATCTTCTATACTTTATCTTCTTTGACATAGACATAAATGAAATAAAATAAAAAACATTTAAAGTGCCGCTAGTGTTTACAAAAGTAGCTAAATGTTTGTGTGTCAGTCTGTCTATCTGTCTATCTGTCATGCAGAGTCGTTTTCATTATTTCAGCATTGTCAGAATTCTTTTTTAAAACCAAAATTAAAATAGTGGAGTCGACTAACCCCAATCTCCCTCCTCACAAAAAATCTTTCTTTTAAATCTAAAATACGAAAAATTAGGTTGATCAAACCTTTTGGGGCAAAGCCCCTAGAGGCTAGGGTCGGAAGCCGCTATTATTTTCAAAGTTTTTAACTAAAATGTAAAATTAAAAAAGACAGATAATTTAACCTGCCTACATTATCGGAGTGTAAGTTTGTATGTATAAATATTTTCTTATTTATTGGCTTAACAACTTTGGGGACTTCAGTCAACTTTGGTTAGTTTATTTCAATTATTGTTCAAACGTTTCAACCTCTAATTTTAGTCTACAGAAGGAGTAATTTTGTGTTTTAAAGATTTATTGGCCATTGTCTTATCCCTTTCGATCCATGGTTTTTGGGGGTGATATGTAATAATTTAGTAAGAAAGGAATACAAAATAAACAAATCAATACTTTTTTTGTTTTTACAAAGTAGACTATATAAATTTAATTTTTTTTTCTAATTTGGGTAACAGGTCTTTTCAGGGCCTTTATTTATTTACCCTACATTTATAACCTTTATTTACCCCACAGTATCACATACAGACCAAGTGAAATACAGAGTAACCTTGTTACTATGATTTTATGTTTCCTCTGAATTGCATAAACACTACATACATAAGTTATATTATTGGTTTTACATAAATGTAAATAAATACATCTTTTCTTGGGAAAATTAACACACTCCAATTTGAAGGGTGCCTTGCAAAATAACTTAATTTGATTGCATTATTTTTGTCTGAAAGTCCCCTACTCAAACTTAGAATGTAGCACATCTGAAATAGCAGTATTTGAAACAATTTTTAACATCTTTAGTTATGACGCGATGTTACAAGGATTCGAACCCGTAACCTTCTTAACCATGACAATCTGATGGTCATTGGCAAGAGGTTAACCAAATCCCACTCTAGATATGGCCTAAGAAAACTTTTATACCACTAAAAAAATCCTTTTAAGTTAAAAATACTTTTTTCAGTATGGCTTGGAAACCCGTTAATACCTGCTGAATTGGAACCAATTCTCAGCCATACTGAAAAATCATGTATAGCAATTGTTATAGAAGCAGTTTAGCCAATTGGGTCTAACAGAACTTGATTAATTTTTTTTGATTTTTTCATTTTAATATCCACGGAAAGCTGTCTTTAATACTATAAGATTTACAATTATATTCTTTGTGCAAAATCTGTAACAGTAGAATATATGAAGCACCCTAACATACTTGAATTATGTAATTACAAAAATGCAGATATCTTAAGGGATAAGACAATGTGTTTCCCCTTTTGTAGATTGAGATTATAAGTTCGGACACTACTAGTTGGAAACAATGAATCATGATTCAATATCAATACCCAAAGTTTTTTTTAAAAACTATAGGTACTATGTAATTTACAGCCAAATGTCCACTACCTCTCTGGAAGAATGTAAAGTATGATGTACGTTATAGGGATCTAAATGGATAAGACAATGGCGGATAAATTAATATACATCCCACTCCCCAATGATGATACCATAGAATAAGGAGGAATAGAAATGAAAACCCTAAATATTTCTGGGAAATTTGAAGAATTCTTTGAGTTTATCTTCTTTGGGTAATTGTATTATTTTCAAATTAAGATATAACAAACCCTCAAAATTAGACCTAATAGCTTGACTACTATAGATCCAAAGGGATAGGGCAATGGCCAGTAAATCTATGTATATCCTCAATTGTGTCACATATAATTACCCCTTTTGCAGGTTACAATTAGTGGTTGAGATGCTTGAACACTTAACCTAAATGAACCAACCAATTAGAATTCAATATAAGTCCCCAAAAGTCTTAAGCTAACGTATAAGAAAACTTTCTTATTAAACTTTGTAGACTAGTGTAATGGATGTTGTCATCCTTGTTTCATTATTGTTTGAAAGGCAAAAATATAAAGTAATTAACAAACACATAAATAAATAGAAAGCAAATTTTTCCATAGATATTTTAAACGTACATTTCAAATTCTAAGATATTTTAGTATTTTACCTTAATTGTTTAGATAAAAGTCTTTTATGTTTTAGTATAATAAAAAATACATGTTTGTTATATTGTTATTTCTATACTACTAATCAAACTATATCATTACTTGGATGTTGCATCAGCTTATCACGTACTCATGTGATACCTACAGCTGCCTAAAATCTCCTCCCCTCCAACTGGATAAACGAACTGACCAATAAATGAGGTCCATGTTAGAAACCAAAATATACATCAAATTTTCTTCTGTTAATATATCCTCTGTACTACTTATGGCCATCTTCTAGAAATTGCCATTCTATATTAAATTATTCTATGGTCAATTTTCCCCTTTATGTCATCACTAATTAAGGTCTATGTTAATGGATAAGGAATATGTGGACAATGACATATCATAGAATAAGGAGGAATAGAAGTGAAAACACTAAATATTTCTGGGAAATTTGAAGGAATCTTTGACTTGCGCAGTAAAGATATTAATGCTAAAGTACAAATCACACTGACTAGTTGGACATACAAAATTAAAAAAGTTTAATTTGTATCAAAATCTAATAGATACTGGTAAATATTTGTTTAAAGCCTTTAAGTTTAGTTTAATTTGTATTTTGTAAGATTTGTCCTTGAATAAGCTGCCATCATTTATTGTAGATAGTAGGTATTCTTTAACCCTTAAATATATTGGTGTAATACTAAGAAAACCACCACTGTAACACACCTCATATGGAGGTAATTCCAGAAATAGATGCTTGGTCGCTTGAGACAAATATGAAAAGTTAATTTATATGTACACCTTGTTTTGATAAGTATGATTGACCACGTTTTTAATTTTTAAGGATCAGCTAAATGGGTACAACCCCTCCCCCCCCCCTTCCCTACCTCAAGTTCATGTATGGATGTAGTTGCTAGTATGTATAATCAGCTGTTTGAAAACACCATAGGAGCGAAATCTATCATATAAATGCTGAGACCAATAATTTTGGTACATTTTTGAAAAGTAAGTTGCTTACTCAATTAAAATTTTTAAGGTTTTGCACATAAAATTTGATTTTAATCCATTGTGAATAGGGAAGGGAAAGCTGGATTCTTGGCTACATGGCTGTTAGTAAATTATTGCAAAAGGAATTTATTTTAAATATTTTTTCTGAATAATTACTGAAATCATGTTATTTACCACCAGCCTTATAGCCGTTTTGGTCATTCAAAAGTTCCAATTTTACTTCAGGCTAGCCAGGCAGAATCTTCTACCTGGATTTTATTCTATACTTTATCTTCTTTAGGACATATTGACAGGGGAAAATTGTCGTCAATTTAGGTTGCTAACATGTACCTCATTTATTGGTCAGTTCGTTCATCCAGTAGGAGAGGAGGGATTTGTTTAAAGGGTTCGGATGAGGATATAGGATATTGCATTCTTGTTATATTTCCGACACTATTGGTTGATTTAGCTCGCCCCTCTAGTCTTTTTCTTTAATGATTAAGATAGTCATTAAAGAAATTTAATGGACCAAATAAGAAGTTTCACTTTAAAGGAGAACAATATCACTCCAGCAATTAGTGAGGTTTTAAGCTTCAGACAGAAAGACATCCTTTTACTTTTAGGTAGATTGAAGATAGATAGATGAATAGATAGATAGATAGATAGTTAGATAAAAAGATAGATAAATAGATAATTAGAAAGATTGATAGATGGTTAGATAGATATATAGATAGATAGAAAGATAGATAGTCAATTTTCCCCTTTATGTCATGAGTAATTAAGGTCTATATTCACAAACTATACAGATAGATACATTAAAAAATATCATAGGATACACATATAGATAGGTATATAGATAGATAGATAGATATATAGAAAGATAGAAAAATAGATAGTCAATTTCCCCTTTATGTCATGAGTAATTAAGGTACATACATATATATTCACAAATTTTCTGAATCATCGTGTTTTATCCATTAAGCAAAAGTTTTAAAAATAGCTAATTCATACAATTACTATAAAAAGTTACTTGTGTATATCCTTTTTTCAACTAAAACCTTTAACTCTATTCGTGGGGGGAGGGGGGTACCATCTTATTTATTTTCATTGTGTGAAAGATATATGACATAAATATACAAAAATCTTTCAAAACAACTTTGCTTTTCCGTGTGTTTTGATATTTCAATAGATTTATATTACTTAAATGATGTTTCTTATAGTTTTTTTGAGATAGGTGAGGGTGGGGTGATTTTATGCCCCCCCCCCCTTTTCCTCCTTTGTGGAATAGAGTTAAATGCCTAATTTGTTTATAGAAAATGATAAATACTTAGAAAATAAGATTAGCTGTTGGAATACTTTTTTTTTTAAAGGAAAACTTTTAAAATGATGATGATGTCATCAAATTTTAAATATTTCTGAATTCAAAGCTACTCTACAACTGAGCAAGTTGTCTGTTGTAATGGAAAATGCCAATTAGTTGCAACTCATTACCCTATGAATCAGGGAGCTAAAGGGATAAGACAATGACCGTTAAATTGAAGTACATACCAAAAAATGATACACAAAATTACCCATTCTGCAGCTAATAATTAGTGGTTGAAACGTTTGGACACTCATCTTAATGAACCAACCAATCAAAATTACATAAAAGTCCCAAAAGTTGTTAAGCCAATAAATTTATATTACTTTAATGTTGAGCCAAACATTATCATAAAACTTTGGGAACTAGTGTAATAGATAGCCCAATGTCCCCTCCCTCTCTGCCTATAATTGCTTAACACAACCCGTGATCTTATTTTGGTGTATCTTTGAAGTTTGAACCAAATCTTGCTTTATGATAAACAAGATTATATGATTAAACTTTAGACAACTAACCTGTTGACTGCACGACCCTTGTCTGAAAGTCCTCGATGTGCAAGGTATTAAAATACGCCTGTTATTGAGCAAGGCATTCCCCCTATTCTAACTATTTATGTCGCACACCTGACAAAATAGCAGTAAGAACCATTTTAAATGCTTTTAGTTATGACTCTTCCAATAACAACATTAAAATTAAAATTCAACAAATTAGAGAACGTGTTTATAAAACGTTAAGGGAGTCAGTATAATTTACACTCAAATGTTCCCTTCCATAACTGGAATAACCAACAAAAAGCCAGACATACAATAATAGTTATTTGTTCATATTATTTTATACAGTTTTCCGCGAATATTAAAATGAAAAATTATATAACATTTAACAAGATTTGTTATTCCCGAAGAAGGCCCGGGCTATCAAAACTGGTGCTGATGTTATGATTTTTATTGTCTTTAATACGGAGTTATACGTGATTTTTCAGTATTGCCACGAACTGATTCTAATCCAGCGGAATTTAATCGGTTTTGAAGCCATCCTGGAAAGAGAGTTCAAATTTTTTAAGCTAAAAACAACTATTATGGTTGTTGTCATCCTTGTTTCTATTAATAAACCATAACTTGTAACTTCACGACTTTTAAATGGTTGGAAAGGCATATTTCCAATAATTTTACAATGGGTGAACTGCCATTTGTACATCCAGTAAAAGGCAGGAATCTAAAGGGATAAGAAAATTTATATACAACCCCAATGATGATACACAAAATTACCCCTTCTGTAGATTATAATTAGTGGTCACTCAACTAAATGAAGAATACAATGCAATTACAATAGAACGGAAAAAAGAAAACATAAACATAAGACTTCGGAGACTAGTGTAATAAACAGTCTAATGTCCCCTCCCTCCCTGGACAAAACTACAGTAGATGTACTTTTGCCTATCCATACATATGAGCTATATGTATCTTTGCCCACAGGGCGGTGACCCTGTCCCGATTTTTTTTCAGGGTTTTTGAAATCAGCTCTAGCCTTTGAAGTATAATCACAGCCAAGTCTCTTTAAAAGAAATCAATTTGCCAGCAGGCTAAAATTTCTCCATCAATTAGTCCACGTAAGTTGTCTGGATTATATACTATACTTTATTTATTGTGACTACATACCTAGAAAATTTTCCATATTTTTTTTTAGAAAAAAAATATTGTATAAAATGTACAGATATTTTTAATAATTTCATGGCAACCCCAAAATAATGATTAATTTGTAGCATGCTGAGAATAATAATTATCACTAAAAATGATTTAAAGCGAAGCTTTTCTATCATTAGGGTCCTGTGTTGGAATGATTTTTCTTGTATTCCCTGGCAAGTTCGAACCCATTAATTCCCTTTTCCTTACACCAGAGAATGAGTGTGTTACGCGGCATTCCTAACTATCTCCGCGCTTCGCTTGTAAACAAACAAAGGCGCGCACATTTTTTCCTTGTTGATTCCCATGTGAAGAGCTACGTGAATAAAAATAATGTATTGGATGGATATACATGCGCTCTAATCCGTGGAAGATCTCAAATAAGCCTTCCTGCTTAGTTTGACGTATAATGTGGTAAGAATTTATCTTTAATTCTTAATAATAAGTGTAGTATGGTATATTTTTACGAAGAAATTTAAAACATTAATTTTTCAACAAATAGACCATTTAACTGCTAACTTTTGACATACGAATATTTTCCTTAATTTTATTGATCATTTGAATCTAAAATTATCAATTTTTGATGCTATTTAATATGTTTCGTGCCAATTTAAAGTTTTTTAGAAATTTTATATTTTTAATTAAATTGAAATCACGCAACCTCGATATACAAAAATAATAAACCATTAATATTATGTTATTAATTTTTATATTTTTGTTTTAGATGCACCGTTTTCATGGTAATAAATACACATTTGTAAACATTCACATGTTGGTCATTCGGAGGGCTTGGAGATTAAGATTTCGTGTACGGCAAGGCATGCGTACCGAAACAATGAAAACGAGACAGAACAGAT